>NC_053114.1:27115578-27415578 GCF_010015445.1 Perca fluviatilis
AACAAATTTTAAAAAATCAAGATTCAAGATTGCTGTTGTTGATGATTCACTGTATTCCAGGTGTGGACCCTGGGAAGTGAAAATAAGTGCTATTGTTGTTTGCAAAAATTCCACAGCACTGATGCCTTCTTAATTAGCTACTTTTCTGTTGCAATAATTCATTGTTTTATGGTTACATGTAGATAAGGTGCTCTCTCAACAAAACACATAATGCAAGCAAATTGTTTTGAATAGTGTTGCTTTTTTGTGCTGTCATTCTGTTTTAATTTAATTATGTTGCAGAATGCTGCTAATTGTATGGAAAACATATATTTTGTATCTCTATTTTGTGCCTGGAGTGCCTTTCTTTATTTTAGATAACTTCTTCAAATGTTTTTGTGTGTGCATCTGAGAAGTGCTGTAGATAGATAGATAGATATACCTATTACCCAGGGAAAGAGGCGTCAGTCTCCACATCTCTCAGAGATAAGAGTGAGGAAGAACTAGAACAAAGACGCCAGTGTTGTCTTATGGACAGAGCCAAGCGTCACATTTCTCCACCACTTCATCTACAGAGGACATGCTGTTGAGAAGTGGTGAAGGCCTGCTAATAGGCGGATGTGAATTCCAGCAGATGGGAGGGAAGAACAGCCATCTTTATGTTTTAACAACATTGCAGCTTTCTTCTCTTTAAGAGAGAGCTCAGAATAACAATGTTGTATGTGCTGTCCCTCCAGCTTTGAAGTTTACAATGCCAATATTTGACCACACTGGTAAACAATGTTTACCTGCTTCTTCCACCAAAACTGCAGCCGTGTAATTTTGGTGGAAAGAACACACCGAGTTTCTGTTGTTGCCTTAAGGAGCATGACCTCACAGAAGTCACTCACTGCCGGAATCATTTAAACATGTAAAAACCATGGTAAAAACTAGTTAAAGACGGGGCGACCTCTAGCTCACCCAGAAGTGTGTGCCCCAAGTAGGCTGAGTCCTTGGCAGCGGCTCGGGTTTGAATCCGACCTGCGGCTCTTTGCTGCATGTCATCCCCTCTCTCTCTCTCTCCCCTCCTTTCCTGTCTATCTATCTCACTGTCTAATGAAAATAAAAAAGCCCAAAAAACAATCTTTAAAAAAAAAATATTTAAAGATGCCCCTTTAGAATAACTATGTCGGAGTATTGTCAAAGATTTTAATTTGTTTACTGACTGCAGTCATATGACTGCATTGTGAAGGATTCGACTGATTGGATTAGCTCCTTATTTCCGACACAAACAAGAAAGTATTTGAAGTCATAAAACAAAGACCATCTCGTTTATCTTATTGGGCTGAATCATGTTCACGTTGAAGACGCTTTCAGCCATTGTGTAGCTCTAGGAACTTCTATATGTAGCAACTGTGTGTAAGTCCTGTGTGTGTGTGTGTGTGTGTGTGTGTATGTGTGTGTGTGTGTGTGTGTGTGTTTGTGTGCGTGTGCGAGCGTGCGTGAATAACCACTTTAACCAGTCTTCTTTCAGATTATTGGGGAAAAAAAACATCCAAAACACACATTTAAGTGTGTTTTTTACTACACTTTGTGTATTTGCACCTGCAAATTTCTCCTAAATTCAGCAAAAGTTAGCATTAGATAATGCCTAATTTGCATATTTTAACAAAAATGTTCATGTTGATATCTGTTAATAATTTTTTTTTACCCTATCACCTGTAATGTTTGGGATTTTATAATCTATAGCTTTAAAGGCCGTTTTCTCGAAATGGTATTTTCTCATACTCTGAGTCAGAAATCTCCACTTCAGCAGCACTTACATACACCAAACATTCCAGTTTCACTCCTATCTATATTCTGAAGGTTTTTACAGAGGAGTTTGTTCAGATATCATTCACAGCCTAATTTATGTAACATTTTATACCTAAAAAATGTATTTTTGTTTTGGCTGTTGACACCATTTTCTTATTTATACAGTGACAAAAGGAGATATCCAAAATCCACTCTGTAAAGCCCTTTGACTCTAATATGTCAACAAAATAAAAGAAGAATTTTGAACCTGGCTTTATTTAATGTTCAGATTTCTGCTCTTGAAATGTATGCAAATTGGCGCATATTTAACAAGATAATGCTTAATTTCCATATTTAAACATAAAATTCCAGAAAACTTGTAATACAAAAGATATTTGTCTTAATGTAAGTAATCAGCTGGGGAAGTTTCATGGTAATATATATTAGTTAATTCTTTTTTCCTATTCACCTGCAGTGTCTCCCCTTAAACACAATTTCCAGATATCTCTGGCAGAGGATGTATCCGTCATTTCCTTCCTCCTTGATTCCTCCATGTCTTCCCTTTATCCTTGTTTTCACAAAGTCACCAAAATACACATGCAAGTGACCTACATTTGAACTTCCCTTCAGATTACATCTTAGATCAAAGATTGAGCAACCTCAGTGGAAATTTCTTCAAGCATATTGGCTAAAAAACACTGTGTCGCTTTTAAACACTGTGCTGGTATTTGAACTAAATGCTGTTGCAACAACAACAACAGAGTTAGCCTACGTGTCACAGCAATTACAGCAGCACCTGCACAGAGCCCTAAGCTCAGCGCTGCATACATAATGAGCACATGAAGAGGACTTTAGTTTTTAACCTCTTGAACCCTGATTTTCCCCTTCAATTTCCCCTGAAGTGGCTCCAAAGTTATTTTTTCCACACTGTGCTACAGGTTCAAATCCAAATGATATAGCAGCTTGTTTTAGCCCTTCAGTGACTATAGATTAGCTTATATTGTGGGCCAGCACCACTTTTGTGTTTTTTCAAACCTTTGGATCTTATAGCAATAGTTCAACACTTTAAAAGTAAAACTACTCTTTTGCTGAGAGTTAGATGAGAAGATTGATACGACTCTGACGTTTATACGATAAATATGAAGCTACCGCCAGCAGCTGCATAGCTTAGCTTAGCATAAAGACTGGCTCTGTCCAAATGTAACAAAATCGGCTAACAAGAACCTTTAAAACTTATTAATTACACATAACCACCTGTCATAAAACAGCAAATTGTCATTTTACAAGTTTTTGTAAGTATTAAACAAACAAGATATAAATATATTTATTAGTGAGCTTTAGAGTTGCTGGTAGGTGAATTCAGAGCCAGGCTAGCTGTTTCCCCGCTGTTTCCAGTCTTTCTGCTAACTCTTGGTTAGAAAGTGAATAAGGGAATTTCCCATAATGTTCCTCTAAGGCCATTTCTTTCTATTGTGTTTTTACTCTCTACATTTCCTTTCACCAATTTTATTGCACCTGAGGCCTTGGTTGATTGTCTGTATAGAAAAATAAATAAATAAAAAAGTCAGGCTGCTGTTCGAGCTGCTGATGTCTGTTCAGGGAGAAGGAGCTGCACAGTTGCAGGGGTGCAGAATTTGCGTCCTCACTAAACACACACTGAAGTAAATGTCGTCATCGAGCACATGTCTACTACTATTCACTTTGTGTTCACTCATGATCAGACTGTCCTCTGTCATCAGTTCCAATAGTCATGGTCACACCCTTCCAAAGGTGAAGGACATTCAGAGATTGCGTCAGTGTGCTATCAGAGGAGAGTGTGGAGGTGTGGTAACAAGACGAACACCATACTCCCTGGACAAGGTTCATACTAAACATACCACCATGTTTCTGTAAGGATTCTGAGCTTCCAATGACCAAAAACCTTCTCAGTGCCAAGTATCACAATCAGTTCTCACACTCTCACTGTCAAACTTTGGCATCAGCCTCTGGACCACAGATCCTGAAGACAAACAAAGGCAGGGGCAGAGCCACCTACAGCACACACCCACACAGTTTGCAGTATTTACTCACAATCATAATCCACACAGCCACAATGTGAACTAACAGACATGGAGACTGTGCAGTGTGAGTGTTTTTATGCACAAAATGCTAATTTGTATGAGCTAAGTTAGTTTAGTTACCAGTGTCTGGGTTCATACTGTTACCTCAGATGTAATATCAAATATATTGTCTGTTCAGCAAGTATTTGAAATATTTTCTATTGTATGGAATAGATTTACAACACAAATGGGAGTTGAGCTTTAAAGTAAATGTGAAACAGCTGTGTGTGTAATATCACACTCACGCACACCCTCCTGTCATGATTGTGTAACTGGTCCAGATGATAAAACACACATAAATCTCAGTGGCTCCATCATATTTCTTTTAATTGTTTTATATGATGAATTAATGTTGTATTTTCAGTTGTATTCAGATCACTATTTTCGAGAGTGCCTTGTTGTGTGTGGTTTGATTCAACTCTATTTATTAAACCCTCACCTAGCTAAATAGAGCTGTCAAGCAAGACTTATAGACAGGATGTAGCATGGTTAATCGTAGAATTTCAATGAGGGAGATGTATACAACTTACTGTGTCCGAGTTTGCAGGTTTTGGCTCCTTGTTTCCATTATCTCCTGCGTGTAGAGTTAACCTGAGGCGTCTAATCCTCCTCTGAGAAAAACAAACAGGCAAAAAGTAAATAAATGATGTTCTGCACACAAATGAATGTTTGCATTATGTCATCATAAGAATGATGTTGACATTGAAACATCACTGAAACTGAGACATAGAATGGTAAACACATCTCACAGACCTCAACAGTCCACTACTGTGGGTTTATTTATAGTCAATGCCAACAGAGCTGCAAACAAAGTGTATGTAAATGTTTCAAAACTCTGCTTACAGATACATTGTAATTAAACCACAGTGGGTGCTTTGTTTGGTTGTGTAACAAACAGATATCTTGTACAAAAAAAAATATTTTAAGATTTTTAGACTAACAAGAAAAAATAGTTCTGCAGTAATGAACCCATATCATACTCTGTTTACTAAATTATGATACGTTCTTTCTTCATTACAAAACAATGGGAATAAGATTAAAGGCCGGTTTAGTACAAAGGCCTGTTTTATCAGAGAGCTGTTCAAATAAACATGACAGCCCTGCCTCCTGCACACTCAGCTCCCATTACGTGCTCCTGTAACTGAACACATCCTACAACAAACACGAACTTTCAGATGATCAGGCAACAGAAAATGTTAGCTGGGACTGAGTAAATGTATGTCAATGTATGCAAACAAGTGGCTACAGAGTTAAAAAAGGACAAACAGAAGGAGGGAGGGAGGGGAAACATTCTTCAACTGTTTGCAAAACACAGTGGAGAAAGGAGAGAGGAAAGGGAGTGTGGCAGGGGGAGAGATTCAGCGTCCTGACTTCTCTGGGATTTCTTACCTCAGAGTCTGGAGAGTCCTGTGTTGTGGTGGTGGTGGTGGAAACAGTTCGTCCTGAACCGTAGCGAAGCATCTCTCCTCTTCTGTCCACTCCTCGCTTCTCTTCCTCTCCCTTCCCAGACCTCCTCCCACCCTTCCTCTCACTGCTCCTTCCTGAGTTCTGCTCAAACTCTCAGAGCGACCATCTGCCCCCGGCTCCAGCCAGGGAAGAGGAGGGAAATTCCACTCTGTCAAGTCTGGTGGTGGTGGTGGTGGGGAGTCCACTGGGCCATGAGGTTCCCTCTCTGTCAGTAAAATGATCAGGTGCAATCCAGTCCCACACTCAGCAACACAACTATGCAATTTTCTTATTTACAGCCAGACTGCTCCTAACTCCACCTGGTTGACAGACTTGTCAGTCACTCAGCAACCTCCCTGTCTCTCTCTCTCTCTTTCTCTGTCTCTGCATTCCCATCAGACCTGTCGGGCCACATTTCAGCTGCCTCCCTAGTCTGTGCCTCCTGCCCTGAGAAAGCAGGACTTTCACAGGGTGGGGCCTCTTACTCGGGCTGGGACAGGTGGAGCTATTCTTATCAATAGGTGTGGCTTATAGGAGGAGCTGGTACTTATGATCACTTCACAGTTAAGGAGATAATATACTCTCTTTATGGCTATACATGCAAATTTGTGTTAGTCTTCATAATCCACTAATAACTGCAAAATATATTTTTACTACATACATTTTTTTTGCTCTTTTATCACAAGCTTGTAGTGTGGTATTGATACTTTTACTTTAAAAAAGAAATATGATTTGAATAGTTCTTTGAGCACTGCTGCAGAGAGAATGGAAATCTCTTCTTCTAATTCCAAATAGTCAGAACCTGGTTTATAGTAAAGCTACAGGAGGTGTCTTGTAAAACAGGAGTCACTTTAAGACAATACATTATTGATACTGTTGGTAGTTGGTAGTGATGACGAGGAAGACAACACAGTAAACATGATTTGTTATTGGTATTGTTACCTTCCGCCTCACAACTACACCTTGGTGTTTTTTTTTTTTTTTACACAATGTATTTATGCTCATCAGTTTATCCTCACTCATCAGTCCTGACAACCAGATCCCTTCTTCTTCGTATGAATGGCCTCCAGTCACTCCCTTTTACTAGGAACTAGAGACACACGAGAGTCACAGAAGAGAGTCAAGTTTAAAGGCTTTTTGCCAAGCAAGAGCTTGTTTGGCTGTACATTATTTATTATCAACAAAGATCAGCTGTTAGCTGATGTCAAAATACATGGATACAGGACAAAAATATGAAAAGAAAACTTTCCAGATCAGTACATGTGGTATTTCTGCAGGTCTGAGTGGTTAATCAGTAACCAGACGTCAAACAAACAGCGTATCTTTACTTCTGCAATCAGTGAGCTGGTCTCTCAGCCAGGCCTTTGTCCAAGCCCAATGCCATGTGGAAATCCATGTGGAAGTCCTCTCCTATAAACATATCCTATTTACTTCCTGTCATGTTTTTCGGTCAGATTTTGATTCAGCATCGGATTAATTCCACGGGGCCCGTCTTCCAAGAACGACAGATTTAACGTGGAGTACATATGACTGAAAAAACAACAACAAATAAAGCCCCAGAATATATGACCTGTCAAATGTCACATGGTTGGAAGCCAACATAATTGCAACATAAGAGCAAGCATTATGTCATGCAGTGTTCCTTGTATTAAAGGTAAAATAGCAAGAAGCTAATTTTCCAATACTGGGATCTTCTCATGGAACAAAGGCTATTTTTAAAACGAAAGTTAAGGATGCTTTGTGGGGAGTGATGGTTCACTTTTAAGGGAGGGAGTTTGAGCCATGGGCGTTACGTTGCAAGAGGGACTAGTAGGTTTATATTGTAATGTGATCAGAAGTGTCAAAAGTATTCATTTCATTACTCAAGTAGAAGTATAGATACCAGAGGGGTCAAAAGTATTCACATTCATTAATCAAGTAGAAGTATAGATACTAGAGTTTGAAAAGACTTCTGTAGAAGTTGAACTTCTAGAAGTTTTTTACTCAAGTAAAAGTGTAAAAGTACTGGTTTCAAAACTACTTAAAGTATAAAAGTAAAAGTAATGTAAGGGGAAAAAATGGCGTTAAGGACAAAAGCTTAGCCCCCAGAGGGGCCTATAGTGCACTACCCCACCTCCACAAAAAAAAGAAACACCAATTGTTCAATTGTATTTGTCTGTTCTGTATGTTCAAAAATATAAAATAATAAAAAGTTGATCTTAAAAAAAAAAGGAGCACAAGGCGACATTAAAGAACAGCTTGTGTATTACTAAGGCCACAGGGTCAAAATTAAATTATTTATTAAAAATAACTTATAACAATAACTTATTTCAGGCTGAGTCTGTGTTTTTCAAACAACGGCAGCTACAGTCTGGTGTTACAATCCTCTCCAGTGAAATACAGACACACTTTTACACCGTTTAGCTGTCAGCATTTTAACTGTTTATTCCATAGATATATATATATGTATGTATATAGCTATGTGTTTACTCCAGCTGCTAGCTAACGGTAGGCTAACGTTACCTGCTGTCGAGTGTAGTGTTAACTAGTGTCTCGTGCATATGTACAATAAACATTTGCATATCTGCAACAAAGTCTCTCCTGATTGAAATGCTTTTAAGTGCTATCCTCTGGGGTTTTGCTGGGTCTCTGAAAATGATAGAATTAGTAGGTCTAGACCTACTCCATCTGTAAAGTGTCCTGAGATAACGCATATGATATGCCAACAAGATAAGCAACATGTTATGGGAAGGTAACTAACATTACTCAAGTTCTTTACTTGAGTAATGTTAGTTACTGTATATTGTAGTTTTTTACCCCATTACATGTATTTGATGGCTGTAGTTGCAGTACATATTATTAGTCTACACATAAAACACATGATGATCTCACAAAATATGATGCTTTGTTATAGATTAAACTGACTATTTCAGATCTCATTAGAGCTGAAATGATTAGTTGATTAATCACGGTTCCAGCTTCTCATGTGGTGATTTGCTGCTTTCCCTTGTCTTAAATTATCGTAAACTGAGTCATTTGGGGTTTGAAATATTTGTTGCACAAAGCAAGCAATATGAAGGTGTCACTTTGGGCTCTGGAAAATTATGAAGGGCAAAATTAGCTCTCCCTTGACCAACTAAAACAATAATTCTGCACATTAACACATACACAGCACTACAAAATCTAATAATATAGTACAACACTCACAAGGGACATTTACATTTTAGATACTTCAAGTACATTTTGCTGATAAAAGTTAAATTCCTTTACTCAAGTAACATTTTCAATGCATGACTTTTACTTGTAATAGAATATGTGTGGTACTGCTATTGAGTACTTTATCCAGCACTGGAAGATAGTGATAACTAGGAGTTAAGTTGCGTGTATTGTTTGTTGCTGCATGTAGGTTACAGTGGAGGTGTTTGATCTTCTCTCCTGTGTGGGAGCAGTTGCTTGTGTAAGATTTCACTGTTTAAACCAACAACAATTAGCTGTTTTCCTTTTCAGCGTCCCTGTAGCTGTGGAATTCAGGTTGACTTGTGTTTTAGCAATTGCTTGACAGATAAACACCATTACAACTGTTGACAGACAAATGTGCTGTCTGTGATGAAGTGACGCAGCTTCCCAATGCTGCACTGCTTTCAGAAAAGTGTGGCAACCTTAAAAAGCAACTGACTGGGTTGTTCAAAAAGTTGTGTTCATGTACAGTTTTTCATTAGTACAATTTTAAAGCTGAATAGTTTTACTTAAATTAGGAACTTTTCTCACACATCTCGAAGCTGCTGTACAAACAAATGTGTACTCTTTAAAGGATATAGGTTCACTAAGTCTGTCTTAAAGCAATACCAACACGTACAGTATTTACTTTGAATGTGTCATTGGTTCTCTTTTCCATACTGGCTGCAAAGAGATTCCCTCTTAAAGCAATGTATCATGTAAGTGATCGTAGAAAAACTCCACACAGTCCTCATTCTGTGTGAAAATGACATCTAATGTTCAGATTAAGAAGTTAATATGAAGCTTTAGCAAGTGGGGAAGTTACAGTCTTTCCCTCTTTGGTAATCCACAAACAGAGTTTCCTTGCTGATCTGGGGCTGAGGAATAGTAACACTAAGAGGGAATTTGGTACCAAAAACACGGTAAATTTAAAATATCCTTCTTGAGTTTTGTAACTGCTGAAGCCTCATTATATTTGGCTGAACTGCACACTATTAGTACTGCAGATTCTGTCCCCTTAAATTATTTAAGTTCACATTTGTTGAAGTGTATCTAGTAGTAGATAGACTTGAACAAATGTAAACCTAATCTTTAAAAAAAAAACTTCTACTGTAACACAATGGTGGAGAGAAATCTGAATTCTTTCCGATGGAAAGGTTCAATGCCAACATCGAAGGAAATGATGACAGCTTTATGGATCTATAGCCTCTGATAAATCATTCATTCAGTGTAAGTGACCTCATCCAAAAAGGGAGGGGCGCATTGGACTGGCTTGCTGACATTTCAATGTAATATCAAGTGGATTTGCCTGTATGGTAGTTAAGGGATGGTGCTCTTTTTAAAATCATTACTGTGTAAGGGATCACATATCCCCCTGATACTGTGACTATGTTGTGCTGAACATTGCAATAAGAATGTATTCATAACAATGCAAATATGATCATCTTTCAGGTTATTTCATTTAAATCAATGGATCTTTGCTTGGCTGGAAGAATCTACTGATATCAGTGATGCCAATATAATTTAAGAAGTCCTTCATTTCTGAACAAAAGCTTCCTTTATTTACAGAAATGGACTCAGCTGTGTAAAATGCTTTCAGAAAATATATGTTGATCATAAAAGAGTTGAGATACATTATAGTGACTCAAAACAAACAAGCCCGGAAAGCAGGTTTGTCCTGCTGTACTGAGGTTTTCATTGCCTGAGGCAAATGTTAAGCTAAGGTGTTATTGTACAGAACCTGAGCAGTGTTACTAGTATTACTCAACACAAAAACTCAATACAACTTTATGGGTGTTGATCTACAAATAAGCCACTATTCCTTCCCTTGTTAAAGTATATTTCTTGTAAATTTGTAAATTCTATTGTAGTGTTATACTGTATACTTAACAGTATTTTTTTTATATTTCTTGTTATCATTTCTGTTTTTAGTCTTTATATGTGAAGTGAGTGTTGTACTTTGAGAGAAAAGATTCCCAGAGTCAAATTCCTTGTTTGTTTACGCAAACCTGGCCAATAAAGCTGATTCTGATTCTGATTTTGATTCTAATTCTGATTCTGATTCTGATTCTGATTCTGATTCTGATTCTGATTTGAGGATGTGAGGTCAGACCAGAGCATGTAAAGGTCGCTGAACTTACAAAAAGGACATCTACCTTTTATCTTTGCACCACATTCAGTAAACCAGCCATAAAACATAATAATAATCATCCACAAAAGTCTGATAGCGAACTATTCATCATCAAGATGGAATTATTTAGGAGTGACGTAGGTTGTTTGAGTGGGAGACGTCCCCCTTTATGTCCCTGTGGGTCTGCAGAGGTCCGATAGCTCACCTGGGGGATAAAAAACAGCCTCCAGTCCCACTTACAAACCGTTTACTGTTTACTTTGTTATTAATGCTCATACATGTATATATATAAAAACAGAACAGGCATGTCTTTTCATTGATAGTGACCACTTTTGAACTCAATTAAAAAAAACTCCAAATGTACGAATTCTCTTTAATTTACTGACAAAATAATGTTCAGATCTTTATTTGATTAATATGATTTTTTTTTTCTGTTTATTTCGGATCTTCTATCACATCTTAGTTTTTAGGAAAGCTTACTTGTTGTTAGGGAACCAAAACTATGAAACCAGATACCATTATTACAGCAAGGGGGCAGCATGGCACTACGAGATTTTGAACAGAAATGATCGCGAGCTGTTATTATTTCTTTCTGTCCACCTACACTTAACCGCCAGAAATAGACTTGTTGAACTTGTATGTTTCCTATTTAGAAGTGTGAAATAAAGAGCTCCATGTGAAAAAGAGAAATCTCAGTTCCCTCCGAGACAACTCTCTCTCAGTTGTCCTCTTTATTTCTCAGCAGTCACTCTGGTTGAACTCACTCAAGCACGTAAAGGAATCCCAAGAATGATCACCTTGTTAAGCATACACAACTTTCCCCTCTTAAGCCGTCCAGCCTGCAGCCCCTATTAGTTTAGTCTTCACACAAAAGAGAGAGAGAGAGATAATACTGTGGCACTTGAACGGTTGATTTGTTTGCTCCATACAGAATAGCAACAAATGAAGGTCATGCCCTGCCAACAATAGCCAGTGTGAAAAAGAAAGCTCAGCCCATTCACCTCCTTGTTCTGCTGTAGTCAGCTGTAGATACCAGTGTAAAGAAAGAAAGAAAGACTGGGACATCTACACCCCCAGTTTTGTTTTAAAACATGAAATCAAAGTAGATTATTGTGGCTTTTTTTTTTTTACACCGATTCTTTAATATCAAAGTAAAAGCAGACCTCTACAATGTGACGCAAATTCATTACAAATACATACACTTTCCACTGTGCTCCAACTCGACACCAGGAATTCTCTTTTCCCCAGAGACTGAAGCAGGTCAAAGCTCTGCACTGAAAGGGGATCAGGCCCAAACACAGGATTCTTTTGCTTCATATGTTCCAGCAGGAAGAGTACTGACCCAGTGACCACGAAATTAAAGATAAAGAGCCGCTGTTGTCACAGCTGCTTTGACCCCACAGATTTTATCACAGAGGCTGACCGAAGTCAGTGTACAAATGTGTACATTTGTTTCAGTTTGATTCAGTTGCTTTGTGAAATTTCACATTTTGCATAGCGCAAACAAGGCAAAAAATTCAATCTCATTAAGTAATTTGTGTCTATCATTGAGTCCTAAAAGTCATATTTTCTCTCACTCATTAACAAGCTTATTTCTGTCGGAAATAGGCTGAAACAGACAAACTAGAATGGCAGATGATTTCACTTATTTTAAGAAGGAAATTAACAATATGATCATCACATGAAATAGTTTAAATCAGCTCCACCTTGATCAGTTATTAAAATGTTGCATACAAGTCAATAAACAGGTGATACAAATCCAATAGCTTGTTTAATATTAAAACAAAAGCACTTCTAAAGTACGTTGATTACATTTTGCTGATACTTGAGTAAAACTTAAAATGGGAGGACTTTTACTAGACTATTTTCACAGTTGTGTTGATTATGTCTACTTAAGTAAAGGATCTTAATAATAAACCTAATTATATCAGAAAAATCTTAATACATATTTGCATATTCATAGTTTGATTTCTATAATGAGGGAGGAGTAAATGCGAATCTTGTATTCTTCTTGTCTTATGAATTTTTAACTAGGCATTTGAACCTTTTGTGGAAAAATATCAGATACAAATCATTATTCAAAGCAAAATATGTTTATACAGTACTTGCTAAAACATGTCTGAAAGGGATCTTTAAGGGTTAATCAATGTCCAGGAATTATTCAACAAGAAAAGAAACATGAGTAAGAGTAACTGGAAGTAACTTTATTTTAGTCTCAGCAGGATTTATGAACATACATGTGTACAGAGAGGTAGTGGCAGCAATTTGTCTCCATCCACTCTCCCTCCACAGGTGTCAGACTTATATGTCAGACTTATATTCCATGCAGAGCCAACAGAGAGTGCAAATCATCACAGTATAGCAAAACATCAAAATTCAGTTTCTCATCTGAAGAAATTCCCTCATTGAGCTCAAGGAAAATTAGAGCACACGTACAAGGCATTGCAAGGCTTTATGTGCAGTGGCACAATTCAAACACACATATGAGGTTAAACAAAAATATTTAAACCATGTCCAGTTATCAACACTACCCCATTCAGGAGAGAAATCACTACCAGAGATAGAAGTTAGATAAACGTGTTTCTAACATAATATCTTCAGAGATGAAATTGTTTCGATATGTGTATCTTTGTTCGGTGCAGTAACTGCTACAAGTCTGATTCAGAATCAATAATCACAGAAAAGACTAAATAAAGTTAATTTAGGTTTTATCACACATGATTGCATTAAGCAGCCTTTACCAGTAGATAAGTAAAAGCAATACTGTGGTGTCACGAATATTTGGAGTAACTTGTGTGATAAAATTGCAACAAACGCCTGTTGATAATATTTTAATGGATCTATTATTCATATCAAACCATATAAAGCTGTCTAAAAAATGGATGTGTACAAAGTCCCTCATGAACTGTTCCCTAAAACCCTCACTGAGCCAGGATCTTGTGTCTTCAACCGTGAATAAATAAAAAAAAATAAAAATAAAAAAATCCTGGCACTAGTCACTTCATATACTCCGATATGATCTTCAATCATAAAATGTAAAGATTTTTTTTTTTTATGGAATGATATAGAACTTAATATTCAGATACTGCAAGTACATTTAACATATTTGATAGTTATAAAACAGTGAGGATTAATCACCTCATATTGTTCACAAAGGCAGTACTGGTTGCATTGTTTTACAGTGAATTAAAGAGTGCGTTTTTAAGTTTACTAATGCTACGATAATCATGTGTAATGCATTTGTTAACAAAGCTCCACACAGAAAAGAACTGAAACATTTACATAAGACTTCATGTGGGAATGTAAAATTACCAAATTAAAAAGTATATACATTTATTTTCCATGGGACAGGCTAAAACATCAACACTTTTATGATTTAATCTATTCATCTCAGAGCTGCTCAAATAATACTGATTGAATTTAAGGACATCGAGATTGAACCCAGAATGAACCACACAGATATTTGAGTGTAGTCTTTTCAAAAAGCATGTAGCGCAGCTTTCCAGCTGTTTGGTCCAACAGTGATGTATAATAAAGCAGCTTTATCATCCACCTCCCGTCCTGTTTGTTTACAAAGTGAAGGTGGACAAGATGTTGTCCTGACTTGAGGAGCGCTTGTACCCCAATGATGAGCTGAAGTACGTCTCCCCGTCGGTGCTGATGTCGTCATCCTCGTCGTCGTCGTCCAGGGTGTTGAGCAGCGGTGCTGAGGTGCTCTTACGCCTGGATGAGAAAGAATAATATTATAATAATTCATTACATTTATATAGCGCTTTATCACAGACACATTAAACCATCACCAATAGTAGCACCCACTGGGGTGATGTAGGGCAGCAGGAGGGGAAGATGTTTTAAGTGGTGCCACTTAAAGTAAAGCCACGCAGACACAGGGAGAACATGCAAACTCCTCCCAGAAAGGCCCGGGACCACCAGGGTTCGAACCCGGTACCTTCTTGCTGTGAGGCCACAGTGCTAACCATTGGGCATCGTGCTGCTTATAACTAGGACACTGACAATGTATGTGTATTATTATTATTTTGTTTTTCAAACTTTTCTTATTTTAGTCTGTAACGGATGACAAATGGACAATCGGATATTGTTTTTAGGCGTTCACCTGATCTCATTTTGCAGAGCTTTGAGCTGGCCATGGAGCTGCTCATTGGCCTCCTGTTGCTCATCCAGGTCTCTCTGCAGCTTCTTCTTGCTGTGCTCCAGTCGGTCGATCTCCTCCTCGGCCTCGTCCATCTGCCGTTTCAAGGCCTTTAGACGCAGATTCAACTTCAAGAAGAACCAACAAGCACAGGGTTAAAAGGGTTCCACAGATATTTTCACTAGATGGCTATTCATTTAAAGTATGTAGTAAATTGAGTTTAATGACGGTTAGTCAGGGCATGAAAGTGTGTATTACGTACTTGGTCCTTTTGATCTTGCAATGAGTTTTGTTCTTCTTCACCTTGCATCATCATCTCTTTAACCTTCCTTTCTAGCCTGCGGTTCACCAGCTGCAAGTTGGCACGCTCCCTGAAACCCATGCAACGTGATGCATCGTCATACTGTACATGTAATGCAGCACATCATATTGACTTGCATAAATCTTTGAATTCTAATAATTAAGAGCTGTTCAGATTTCCACCTTAAGGATTTGATTACCCAGAATTGGATTGGATTTTTTCTTCTGAATAAGAAAATGATTTGAAAGTCACTGTATAGTCTGATATAAAGTCCCAATTCCAATTGATGTACACCATTTAAAGCAATATTAAAAGTTGTGATCTCCTTCTCCTATATGGGCTCCAATGTTGTAGTCTAAATCCATCAGTGTCTAAGTATAAACTTGAACTTAAAAGTCACTCCCAAGCTGCCATACCTAACCTAGATCTCTACTTTCCAGTTAACTTTCCCCACTAACGCTTTCCTCTTCCGTCACCTTGACCACAGCACACCTCATCTCTATTCCCCGTCGGAGCCTTCATCTCACCTTTCCTCCCCCTCCAGTCTCGCCTCCAGCTCCTGTATGCGATCCTCCAGCTGGGCTACCAGGCCCTCTTTGTTGGACTTGTGGGAGCCTTCTAAATAAGCCACTCTGCTCTTCAGGTCTTTGGTCTGGAGAGGTCACAAAGAGAAAAGTAGTGAGGCACACAACTGGGCAAATGTATGTGTATATCATAATATATACAGTACAATAATATCAGTGTATCAAAAATAAATGAATGAATTGGAAACTCAATGAAAATGATGAAAAGACATATGAATGAAATGAGTTTGAGTTTTGTTTTCCTCCAGACAGGAGAAGGTGTACCTGTCTCTCCAAAGTCATCTTGTCACACTCCAGGTCCTGTCTGCTAGCCCTCTCCTGCAGGAGTTCATTCCTCATCTGCTCCACCTGTCAAGCCGAGTCCAGACACTGTCATTGCTACGGTCCCACACAGTCTGATGACAATTATTATCTGATACGGTCTCACCCACACCAGAAACCACTGTAGCGCTCAGTCGCTCAAAACGCTAAACAATAGAAGACTTAATGCTGAAAGGGCCTCAGCTAATTAGTCAGCTGGATTTTCTTGTTTGGCTGCATTCCACTTTTTGTTGCTCTCCCAGTGACACAGAGTTGTAGTAAAAACATGTTAAAATAAATCGATGCCAGTAGTTTCTGTAAAAAAAGATATCTAGCTGTGGGCTTTTAGACGAACATATTATTAAAATAATAATAATAAAATGTTATTTATTTAAACTTGGCAACATTTTTGTGTAAGGTGTGTGGATATACAACATTAAAGGAATAGTTCAACATTTTGGAGTGCAAACCTAACAAGTTGTGGATTTACATTGGCTTATGTGAACATAGTAAGATTTTGTTACCAGACTAGCTGTATCAGTAGCAGTATTTACTCTAAGATAACTGGCTTATATTTAACAGACTGACCGATATCAGAGTGGTATCGTCTAACTCTCGGGCAAGAAGGTGAATAAGCATATATCCCAAAATGTCGAACTATGCCTTTAATTTTAATCCGATGTCATCAAATATCCACTCTCTGAACATGAAATCAACTCCGAGAGGCATTACTGCATGAACATGACTGCTCAGTGATAGCCTGGTTCAAAAGAAGGGAGGATGAAAAGAAATCGATACAGCCGTGATGGTTCTTTCTTTGTGAAGGGAGCTTAGAATTGGTGATATTTTATGCCAATTAGTAGGTGACAGTGGGCTTCTCTGATGAACGATGGCCCCTATAACTGGTGCACCCAGCACAGTGCTTGAGGGAGCTGAATCAGCAGACTGGAACATACCGCGAAACTAATCTGCTTTGTGAAAGACGGCAGGAGAGGAGAGGGGAGATTACTCTCATTTAGACAGGAGAGCAGCACCTGGTGCCAGGAGAGACGCAGGTGTTCTTCCTGCTGCCTCTGCTGCAACCCCAGCACCCCTCCATCCCATAGCCATACATCCCCCCCTCTCCTCCCCACAGACATTAGAGCACATACACACACCAGCACATACCCGCGGGTGTGTGCACTGACAAACACACACCACGAGCACTCAACCTACTCCACTCTGACTGCACAAAGCTCGAGTGTTGCCCTGACAACCAACCTCAGCCTCATGCTGAACCAATGCCACTTTGTCACAACGCCACTCTTTCCTCCCTGCTAGGGAATTTTTCAAAAGGGAAACCATTTAGGGAGATTTTAAATACTCTACTCAACACACACTAAGCCTCTCTTGTTGTCGCTACGCACATTTATTAAAAATTTTGGTCACAACCTTTGAGTCTGTCAGTTCCACACTGAGAGGAGCCTGTAGCCAAGCCTTACAGGCCTGTGTTTGGATCTCATAGTTTTTACATTTAATATTAAGGAGATGCAAAGGTTCCATGAAACTCTGACCACAAGACATACACATTTGCATTTAAATAGTTGGGTTGCAATAAAGCAGTGTTATTTCAAAAACTCCAGAACTAACATCCTCCCTCTGATTAGTAAGCACTCTTCCACAAACAAACAATCCTAAAAGCACATGTACTTTATCTAAATCTTACTTTACTGTGCCTCCGTCAGCAGTTTTATCAGGGAGGAATGAAAACTGGAGCATTTGCACAAGAACTGGATTTGTTCTCAAGATGAAGTTACTGAGTGTAATTTCCAAGTGAACTCCACAACCTGAAAACTTGAGACATTTGGCAACTCGCATATTTTGGCCTGAGCGGCGCATTAAGAGGGGTCTTTTGTGACTGTTGCATGAAAATTGGATAGGCACTCTTAGACCACGCGGGCAGGCCGCCAACATGAATGATTATGCAAGATCATCTTACAAAGCAATAACCCGTCCACTTTATCCAGACCACAAATAAACTGGGAATCCTGCGGTGTGGATATTATGTGTAAAGAACACACACCTCAGAGTGAGCACATGCACCGAAGCACTGATATAACACATCAACCTGCATATAAATCATGTGAATTTACGCTTTCAGGACTATATTTGAGACCTGAAATTGTTTGGTAGAGATCACGTGTTTGTTTGATTCAGAGATTAGTGACTGCGGTCATGATGTTAGAGAGGTGGAAGACAAAGCAGCAGGAGATCTGGATATCATTCACAGGTTGAGATGGAACAGAGACATGTCTGTGTGAACTAAAGTGTACATGGGCAGCAGGTGACCGACACAGGTGAGCAGGGATAATGAGAATGTGTTGAGAGTGTGTGTGTTGTACCTGCTCTCTCCCTCGGTCTATCCTGTCCATCAGCTGGTCTCCACTCTGACGCTCCTCATCCAGGTCCAACTCCAGCTGAGCGACCCTCTCCTGCAAAATGAGGCCGATACATCCATACGGTCAGGGAGTGTTGCTATATGAATTTGTTTTTCTATAAATAATTGACAACTGAGGTATACTAAGATGTTTGAGTATCCTAAATGATGGTCATAAGGCCTTTTGCAATGATCAGACATCATCATGTCTACAAATGATAAAACCATTATCAGTGGCTTTATTTGACATTATGTACCTCCATGAGTTTGACGCGTCGAACTTTTTCGTCTTTAGCGTGGGCCTTTGTCTCAGCCTCCACCTCCAGATCGTGAACCTTTTTCTCCAGCGTTGTCTCCCTGAGCACGGCTTCGTCTCGTTCCCTCTGACACTGCCGCAGGTCCTCCTCCCGACGTGACAACTAAAACAAAATGCATCAACATATTTCAACACCTTTACTGAAAAATTACTGAAACATCATCGCACATTGCTAACACATTGTGTAAATACCTAGACCAAATCTTTTTACAGATTTTGAAGATCAGCGGCCCTGGTCTAGTAGGGGTTCAGGATCTCATTAAAAGGACGCTCCGCATGGTTATAAATACTTCTTGAAAGTCCATCTCCCTGTGCAATACGTCATCTTTCTTCTTATCTTAAGTAGCCTAAGTATCTTAAGTATCACAGCTGTAGTGATGACCAACAATTTAGTTGCTGCTTAGGGAAAATAATAAGCAGTTCCCTGAGAGTGACTAATGAATCCAGTGCAGCTAGATTCCTCCCCGTGTTCACTCAGCAGCAGTGCCCCCCACAGCTGTAAAATTGCCCCCATTGCTTAATGCTAAGACAAAGAAAATTCATCATCTGCCCTTATGTCTCAGCCAGAACAAATATTTGGCCATTAGTGCAGAATTATTCCATATTTCATTATGTAAATAGTACTTAAGTAAGACCTAATTTAAGCCACAGAACTAAAGCTGAGCATTCAAAGACTTAGTAATAAGTGTAATGGAATATTCGTACATCGTCTCTCAAGCCCTGAATAGCAATAAGCAAGTTAAAGGATTAATACATTACTGTACTAAGGAATTAATAAATTAGATCTAGGGAGTGAAACCTGCTGTGACTTACTGCAGTCTTCTTGGACAGGCCTCTCTAGAAAAGGAAAGACTTTTAAAGAAGAAGCATGTGTGTGGCCTGCCCTTGTTGGTTGGAGATGGACGGGGCAAGCTGGAAAAGTGGACTCACTAGGCCCAGTCCAAAGTAATCCGTTTCTCTGGAGAGGGCAAGGAGGAGGATGTGATTCCTGCCACCACAGCTTTCACAACAATGATATCACAACACTGACATCCTCCTCTTCCTGTACACCAGCTGGACAAAGATACATCAGCATGGATGTAGACAGGAAAAAAGGATGCTGACCATGTGCTATACTCTCCACTCCCAAGCACACGTACAGCTGAAAGCCCAGATCAGGAACATCCAGATCAGTAAATACATAAAATTGAGTGGCAGCATGTTATGCATGTCAAATAAAGGCTGAACGTAATGACTCCAGTAGATAGTTCCTCCCAGAGAAGGAAATGTCAATACTCCTTTTTTTCTTTGCTTGGAAGTCTCTAAAAGCCTAAAATCAGCATAAGCCATCCTCTTTCTAACAAATTATTCACATACATTGGTTCCTATGCTCAACAAAAACATTTCTTAGATTCTTAACTGCTGACAAAGATAAATTGCTTGAATGCAACAATGCAGAGTGGTCTCAGGTTGTCAAGTTTCACCATTATGGTGCTGTGGCCACATCAAAGGATTATAAAGGAATTCTCCACATTTCCCTTTTAATTCTAGCTCTGAGTGTAAACAATAATTTTCATAAAGAACAGAGTTTTTCTATGCCTTTACTCGGCTCAACTGCTTCACTTTAATACTATGTTTTGGGTTTAAGAGGACAGCAGGGAGCAGAAATACATGATAAGTGATGACATCGCTCTCTGAAAGGAGAGGATGATGTTGGCTGGAGGAGTCAAACTGCTTGAAAAAACAATGGCTCATCATCTGCTGTTCTGCATGGGAGGGCTCAGTTGGGCTGACTAATGATGGCCTTGATTTGACCACTCTGACCATGACAGCGGTGTCAGCATTCAAATCTGTGACTCCTTTCTGAGGGCCCATTACGTTAGATGAGGCTGACATAGCACACTGTACCTCTTCTTGCAGGGTGTTGGTAGCCAGTAGGCACTTCTCCAGCTCCTGTCCTCGCTCCTTCAAAAGCCTCTGCAGATCCGTCAGCTCCCTACGGTTGTTCTCTTTATAAATATCAATCTGTTCCTGGAGCTCCAGAGTGGATGACTGGGATGCCACCACAATATCATTCATCTGCAGGCACAGTGAGGTAGAGTTCAGGGCAAGAGACAGAAAGAGATTTGAGGAAAAACAAGCATTGAATCCACATATCCAATCTAAATCCTTTAGAATCCCATAATTTAAAAAAGTTAAATACTTCAATGGTCCCAGAAAAGAAAATGTTCTTCAGTCACTCTTACTATTTCTGCTCTGATGAAAACACTGACGTCAAAACGAGTTGGCATTTCAAACCAACATGACTGAATCTATATTTCTCCTAGCTTTGCCCAAGAGTTTATTTTCTGTAATTGGTTTCATTTTTCATTTTCAAGAGCAATATAATGTTCTCTGGACTGACTGAATGTGAAACTGAAGGCGCACTGGCCTCCACATTGTTTAAATAACCAATTATTTAAGAACTACTCAACACAACTCTTTGCTACAAAATCTGACATCTGAGAACAACTCTACCTATGAGTTGCCTGCTAGGATAAATGTTACTGTACTATAGACTCAAGTACACTCACCTCCTTCTGAAGTTTCTCCACTGTGCGGTCCAGCAGCCTCCTCTCATCCTCCATGTTGTTCTTCATGTGCTTGAACTGTTCCTTCTGAGTCCTCTCTTCTTGTAACCTCTCCTCCAACTCCTTGTGCTCAGTGCTCAGTTTGGAAAAGTTCCTCTATAGAAGGACACGATATTAAAAATGTCAAACCGTCCATGTGATAGAAATTTCTCTACAGGCAGCGTAGCGCAGTGTTGCTGATCTCACCTGCACATCCTCCAACCGAATGGTCAACGCTCGATTGGCACGCGACATCTCCTCTTCTTGCTCCTTAATTTCAGCCAAAGATTCTTCCAATTGCTTTTTTTCTCTCTGTTAAGCAGACATTGGCATGTAAGACTTTCATATAGTATAGTATGCAACATTGGCAGTGTAGAACAAAACCAGAATATAATAAAATAAAACTAACAGCAGTTGAGTGACCAACTTCCTCTTTATACATCTTGACCCCTCACCTCCATTCGGCCAGCTCTTTCCCCCTGCCTGCTCTCCTGTAGCTTGGCATCATCGATGATGCGGTTGAGTTTGGCCACCTCATTTTCCAGCTCCTGTGCCCGCCTGCGCAGCCGCTCGGCCTCTTGGGTCAGCCGTCCTGCTTGGCCCTCCACTGCACCCTTGGCTGCCTCCACTTCAGCCTTCTCACGGACCACTGCTGCGCTGCTCTGCAAATCAGAACAAGACACAAGGCTTCAGTACAAAGGAAGCAGGAGTCTGTGACACTCATCAGAATGTGGAACAACGATGCATGATGGAACATTTGAGACTCTCTCCAACACCTCACGCAACAAAAAGCTTTTTGAAGCGCTCAGTTTCTCACTGAACCTTTGTTACTGTGGAGACACAGAAAAACAATGTCCTCCTGTAATTCTCTTACACTTCATAATAAAGCACAAATTGCAGGCAACTAAATCTGAGCTTTCATTAGCCTCTGTTAATTGAGGTCCATAGAAAGTCAGCAGGCTAGCAAGGCAGATCTGCTAGTCTAGATTCTAAGTTTTTCCACCTGACATACTGCTGTGAGGTGGCGTTTTTTTTTACATCAATTTTTTTATTATTTTTTAGCACCATTTATCATTCAGACATACAGAACAAATTCCACAATATGTGCCAGGTAATGTCAGATTTCCTAATGTCAGAAATACACTAACCACTGTTTAATACAAAGTGAGTGGGGGGGGTTGCAGTTGACCCAGCTAGCCAAATCTTCCTCTGTCTCTCAAGTAGGTGTAATTTAGAGTCATCATGAAGTTACAAAACAATCGGGTCAGTAGGGATTAGATATCCTATCACATCAGATATTATTGAGGTTGTTTTATGCCAGAACTCATGCACCTGTTCACACTCCCAGACCATATGCAGGAAAGTTCCAGTTTGTTCAGGTTGACAGAACATGCAATAGGGAGTGGGAATGGTTTTCGAGAGACAGTCCAATATGTCATATGTTGAAGTGGATATACTGGTGATTTGGGTTCTTGGAACAGTGGAAAATGTTGTCCCCACTGCCTCCCAATTAATTGTGTTCCCCTCAGGGATCAGCTCTCGTTCCCATTTTGTGAGGTGGCGTTTTAGACAAGTCTTGAGACAAGCGCCTGCAGTGGCAGAGACAGAGTTAATGGGGAGTACTGTGAGCTCTTCCTGTACTCAAATATATGAATGAAGAGTGTGCTTTGGCTCAGACATTTCAGGGTGGAGTGTTGTGCAGGAGGCAGACGGAAATACACATCCTTGTGACAGGAGACAGAGATAAAAGAAAACTGACAACAACCACATGACTCAATCAGTACGACAGATAACAGGTTTCAGTTGCGATGACACCCTTTCAGTGAACTAAAAAAAAAAAAAAAAACTGGTTTGTTATTCTCATTCTTAATTTGTAGTACAGCACACGGTCCTGCTAAATTACAATGCAATCAGCAGGAAGAGGAAATCCTAAAATGTGGGTTCCTTTGACATTGATATATTATATGTGTCCCTTTTTAAAAAGCACACAGCAACAGGTTATCACAGCAGATTTTAAACTGCAGCAGGTAAAAGTGTATAGTTTTGTGAGTTATAGCATAGTGTAGTAGTGTCACAGGTTATATGAAGGTTATGAAGATGGTAACTTATTTACAAATGAAAAATTTAGTTTCAGCTGAAATCCAAAGTCCACTACTCTTTACCCCTTAATTCCAGTTTTGACTAATTTGAAAGGAGCTTGTGGATCAGCTTGCCGTCATGGTGCGTAAATGCAGGCACCTCCTGTACTAGTAAGGTGAAGAGTGCCTCCCTGTTTCAGTTGCAGCAGGCCAGTCAGACCTGTTTCCCCTGTCTCCACAGAGCCGCCCTCATCTCTGCCTGACTGGGTCATTTAGTTAGGTCAAAGGAGCCAGGAGCCCCGTATAGACTCAATACTGCCAAATACAGCGATAAACCTCTCAAGATGAGCCAAACAAATAAGAATTCATGCTCAACAACAAAAAGCAGTCAAATAATATAAGACTTTATGGTAACTAAAACACAATTGCAAACACTGCAGATCTTATATAAAAGAAGCTGTAAATATTACAACTTCTCAGTAGCAGTACAATTCTCAGCACCACAAACTACAGTTTTACAGCCAAAATTACCATCAAGTTGAATCAACACTTCTAAAATAGTTTCAACAAAAACTGAACAAGCATTAATATGAAACTCCATTAAAGTTCAGCTCGATATACCGGTTTACTTGTACAAACTGGCAACTGACTGAGGAAATACGTTTGCGTTTGCATACGTCTTTTTGGAGTGATGAAGCTGCAGTTTGGGCCCAGGCGAGTGAGTCTCTTGTGACATGTTGGGTTACAGCAGCTTCCTCATGTCGCTTTGAGAACTCGCATATTAAAGTGTTGGTTTCCAATGGGGTTGGGCGGGATGTAGCGCTAAACCCTGCTTTCACTACAATAATAAATATTGACAGTATGTGTCAGTGCTCCATTTTAGTTCGGCCCTCACACCTCCCTGCCTGTCCCACTTCCCACATTGTGTCATACCAGTTAAAAACATGGGCAAAGCCACCCAGCCAGAAAGAGGAAGACCCTATTGTTGGCTGTGAGAGGAAGTGGGAGGGGATGCAGTGACGTTAGCCTCTTTTTATTAGACTTTACCTTCTGCAACTCTAATTTATTTGAAATAATTGTAATTGATCTGCATTATGATCGGATATATTTATGACAGAACATCAGCCGTGGAAAGATCTAAGACATAAATGTCACCTCTAATATTACAATCACGTACCTGAGAACCATTAATATTGCCTATTAGCCGACTAATTTCTTATACATTCAATTTCTTATGAGGCGATACCATCTTTTCTTGTGCACTCCTACAAAGTTAATCATTCATTAAAAATGTTAAAGTGTTATTAAAGCTTACCTAACAAGCAATGAAGGATAAGGACTAACAAAACAATCACTTTATCATCATTTGTCCATTTAATAATATTCTTTATCCCCTCTTTAAATATCAATTTAACAAAGAGACTGACAACACAAGTTGACTGTATTGTATTAGTACAATATCATAAAAAGTATGTCTTTTTTCACCACTCTACACTAACTCAAAGTTTGACTTGGTATCTTGTTTGTATTCAAACTGTTTGTGTAAAGTTGCACATTAACTAACTTTGTTCGCTCCACGAATGCTGAAGTATGTGTCTCAGGTCGTGTGCTGTGGTGAAATCTTGGCACTCCGTTATTCCCACCAAATAAGCTAACAGCATAACAAAAGAGCTGATGGCCTAAAGATAAATACATTTGCAACAAACCTGCAACAGAAATCTGCAACCAAACAGAGTGTAGATCGTTTTCCTACACTTATTCATTCCATATTTCAGAGAACTGTATTTTCTATAAATGCCAGCAAGATTAATTCCGTTATCAGGTATACAGGCAACACCATAATACTGCACATACATTTTCATAGAACCATTTGAGCTACAAGTAACCAAGTTTAAATACAACTCTGAGAGAGCCACTTTGAGCAGGTAAAGAGGTAAATATCATCCAAAATTACTGCAAACAGACAGGCAGTTTGTCCACATTAAGACATTTTGCCACAAAACCAGCTTCTTAGATGTTGACATTTTCTTCCCTCCCCATTCCTGATGTTGCTCTGCTTGTGCTTTGTTTTCCTTTTTTGAAGACAAACATGTTGAAGGTATTCCCCCCATATGTTTTCCCCCAGTCCACCATCTGGCAAACTATGAAAACAACATGGCGCACAAACCAACAGAATGGCGCACAATATAACATGCAGTGCAATATTATGTTTCAAATGTTACAGCAACTGCGAAAACACAATTACTGTGATTTCACTTACAAAAAGGGGCCCACAGCAACAACTGCTTAATTCCCTCTCTCTTTCCTGTTCTTCCTGTCGTATATATTCACCGACACTTGTTCACAAATTGCATACATCACCAATATCTGTTCATTTAACTTACCTTTTTTTCGCACTACAAACCAAAGTGTATGATTCTCTGTTTTTTAGACCAATTGTTGCAAAACCATAACCTCCACCTTACCGTCACCTGCAGATTGCACTACTGATTCAACACAGGAAGCATCAATATCCACCTGCTGTCTCTGCACTACCACAAGCATCTATAGTTTATCTGTTTCTAGTTGTCTTCATTGAAATACATGTTATTACCTTACAACTTCAGTCTAAACAAAGAGATTATAGCTTTGCAGAGGTGCAAAAATATGCATGGCAGGCTATAATGAGCCTTTTAACTATAGACCAGCTACACTCTAAGTGTTGTAGACATGTATTTTATGTTTATAGGATAGTTAGCAGCTAACTGTTTGGGTGGCTGGAGATAAAATGTCACCGATCCTGTTTTTTCCTTAACCTCGGTTTGAGCTGACAGCTGAAGTGAAGTAGCCTCGTTGTGTCAAATAAAAATTCCTTTGTTTCCTTTGACGGAAAGAGGCTACAAATCCAAATATGACATAATAAAATAAAACTGTCCAAGGTCATTCAGAGTACACGTAATTTAATATATGGTTTCACATTACATGAACTTAACCTTCATATCAGGAGAATTTTTTATTATTATTTTTTTTTTTTATTTTAAACCCCCCTTGGCAGTGTGGAAGCCTTTATTTGCTCTGCCAGCACAAAGTGTGTTTTACAAATACAACAGCATTCCTCATTAAATAATGTACCCAGACCTGAGGTTAACTGAACAGAAGGCCTGTCATGGAGTGAAAGGAAGGATTGAAGTAGAAATTAAAACGCGACAGCTGAGAAGCTTTGGCATCTCTTTGGTCGAATGAGGACGGTAACCAAATCTTGTCATGTACTCAGAGAAATGGGATCAAAAACCGGCTTTTAAAAAAAGTCTGTGCAAAGCCAAACTGCAAGCTTGCTGAGATTGTGCCGTAAGAGACATTGAGGTTTCTGAATTAAAAATAAAAAGAGAATTTAGGAAAATTGCTTCCTAAAATAACTTTTGTTTTGTTTTTTAAAAGTCCCAAGTCCTCAAAGTGACCTTGAAGTGTCACATTTAACTCTTTGGGATCCACCTGTTGACACCACAAAGACTATTTCCTGACAACTACACCCACAAACGCAATCGTCATAAATGAGCATGGCTGTAAGACAAACATGTTTTCATGTGCCTTCATCACAGTACACCTAGCTTGCAAGATTAGTAAACTACTAATTCTTTAGAAAAAAAGTGAACACAGCATATTAATCCCAAAACCTGTAAGAGCACTCCCTGTAGTAAAGGCAGAATTATATTTAATAGCAATCATTTATTTTTGGGTTTCCTGAGACCAGATTTGATTAAACTGGGTTATGTGCTCACCACTTTGAAGTTATTAAAAACTTTAGGATAATCTAATACAGAGTCTTTTATTTCTGTAAAATATTCAGCAAAGATCTGTAAATCCATTCATTTTTCAATGTAAAACTGGATGATGCAATGTAAAAGGCAGAATACGGTATAAAGTATTGCACCAGATGTAGCACTTCTTAAATATAATTACATTTTTACAGAGTATTTATCAAAATTAAGAATGTTAGTTGAGTGTGACTCAAGACTTTGACTTTCAGGCTTCACAGTGCCAATGAAATCATGCACCGCTATCCTGGCTAAAACTCAATCAAAGACAAAGAGGGGAGAAAACTCCTTTTCCATTTTTTCGGGCCAAAGGCCAAAAAAGACAAAGTTTGAATAAACATGTGAGCGAGAGAAGGAACGCCCAAAATCCACATCCCACACAACAGTTCAAGTGTGGAGACCAACAACTCAAACATGGAGATCTCAGCCCAAGCTATACACATTAACAGTGAAGTCCAAATTCATGTTCTGAATTTGTCAGCTGGCATAGTTACAAATACAAGATCAAAATGGAATGTAAAAATGATAACAGGCCGCTTGATTCTGGTTCATTATTTCATGGTCTTGTGGATTACAAAAAAGGCAGAACATCAAAACATTGTAAAAAAAAAAAAACTAAAAACATGTAAAACATGAACAATCGCCTACAACTTCACAATAAGACACACTGACTGCCTTTAAAAGCATTGCTTGATGAATGCAACCGCTCAGGTTTTAACTAGGGCTGCACAATTAATTGCAATTTTATCAAAATCGCAATATGGACTAGTGCAATATCCAAGTCACAGGGGGGGTGGCGCAATATTTGTTAAAGGCAAACGATGTGTTAAACCATTCTAAAGTAAGTATTGTGGTGCTACAGAGATGTCCCAGCCTACAAATCCTATCCTACAGACTAAAGAAAAATTCTTTGTTTGGTACAGATCCTCGCAAAAATCACACTTTTAATTTTTTAGATTTTCAGATTTTTCAATGAAAATGAGAATGATACAAAAATGACAATTCCCTTCAATATCGTGAATCATAATGCAATCGCAATATCACTCAAAATTAAAAATTAATTAATTACAATTAAATATTTTCCTTATATCGTGCAGCCTTAGTTTTAACCACTAGTTAATATGGGAGATGTGTATTTAACTTGACTCCTGCAAGTTGTTTTGGCAGATTATGCTTCCACCACATCAGTGCTCACAGGCAGTGAGGTAAAGGAACAACTAGTCTTGCATTGTCAGACCTCCAGATCTCCACAGCACTGCAGTTAGGAACAACAAACACTTAAATCCAGCCACAGCCTGGTTTCACATAAATGTGATCATTATATGGCCGTGCAGCAAATGCTACTGTATTTAGTTCCCCTTTAAGTGTCAAACTATAAAGTTATCATTAAAGCTATTTGAAAACCAATACGGATACATGGCCAACTCCTTGCCATCTCTGTCAAGATCCAGAAACTCTCTCCATCATTTCCTTCCTCACTCTCTGCCCTGTGTCTCCTTCCTCCTCTTTCCAGTCGCCTGCTAAATCAGCTACTAAAGCTACGCTGGGAAATATAGTGCTATCATCAAACACACAGACTCATGCGGGAGTCTTTACTTTCAAAACAAGCCCGAGGGGGAACTCTTCTCTGAGCCACGTAAGTTTGATGATCAGACAGTGAGACTTTAGTTCACACACTGGCAGAGATTACTCGAGAGGCAGGCTGAGATATGGCCGAGAATGGCACAGGCCAGAAAATGAACCGTGTTGGGTGAGCGCGGAATCACTGCGGAGTCTTCTGTGGAAACTGTGGAGTTAGGAAATGAAAAAATACGGCAATTGGGATTGAGGTTATTGATGAGAGTGTGATAACAATGTGGCCGTGTTACACACTGTGGCTCGAGGCTGTAGGTGAAATAACAAGAGCTGGAAATGGTGTGATAAGCACAAGGCTCGGTCTTTACAGTTAGGAAGGGGGAGTACAGCTGAGACCTATTAAAGCCTCTGACACTGAGAATCCGGAGTGCCGCAGAGATGGAGATGCAACTGCAGCACCCTGAAGAGGCATAAATGAAAAGATCCGAGCATCTCCCGCAGGTCGGAGCGGGTGCACTGTAACAGAGCTGGAGCTGAGTGAAGAAGGAGGTCTACAGGGTGCACATTCTCCACTTTGACCCCGACATTCCTGGAAACAGACACTTCTCTCTACTCGCCGCACCTCATCTTTCCACATTCTTTGCATACCAGCACATGCTGACAAGATCAAATCCACTTCTAAATGTGCAGACGCCTTTTGTTACAGAGCATTTAAGAACTCTGGTAAGTATTACTTAAAATAAGCAAATTCACATCTCCTCAAGAAAGTATGAACAAGATTTTTCATCCTTGATAAAATTCCAGATTTGAGCTCATTGAAAACACAATGCAGCTTTCAATTTAAGACACAAAACAGGCCCCCCGCTCCTTTCAGGGGGTCAGCCACGCATCCCCTTTTCTACAGCATACTGACCCACTTATTCAGTATGTCCCAACCCCCGCTGCTATTATTGTGTGAAACAAACTCATCATTCATCATCGACTGAGGTCCGCAATCACCCCCTCTTTCAGGGCACAGAAAGAAGAGGGGACACGATGCAATTCAGGAACAGCAGCTCATTAGATTAGTGATGGCTTGCCACTGCAATTAACTAGTATACAGAGCAACTCAGTGCTCCAGTTTCCAGCATTCTTCTTCGCTTGGGCTGCTCTGGTCAACGGAAACACCAGGGCCACTCAAAGAAGGAAAGCAGCACTTTGGTTCGAGATGGGGCACAAAAATAAAAAGATGCAGAGTTCACTCCAGCTCTTTTCCTCAGTCTGAAAGCCTCATACAAAGTAGAAGCATACATGAGATAATAAACAGTTTTAATGTCAGGCGTTTTCATAAGCTGCAGTTTAGACTATTGGCCACATGCAGTGACCATTTGAACTTCAAAAGGCTTTGGGTTTCATGGTGAGATTTAGTTTACCATTTTGCAAGATTTATTTTGGTATTTGTGCCTCTATCACGCTTTATTATCATTACACAGAAAACCATGTCTAGAATAACAGTACTTATTACCTTGCTTTCAATACACTTATTTTGCAGATATGACTACAAAATGAACTTGTTTTGTATATGCTGACTCGTCAAATCTTACTGTATCATCCATTTGCCCATTGACCCAACATAAACAGCGTAAACAGGCAAAGCATAAATGTGCCACTGTATAGATGAATTTGAGTCTTCTAATCTACAAATGCCTCGCAAAGTCTAACCTGAGGACAGAAAATTAATCCAAGGACATAAATTTAAGGTTGCAACGAATGAGAACTTTTTTTATATCTTAAAAGAGAAACAAACAATGACTTCATCTTGCCAAGTGTTTACAAAGCACTGATGACCTACTCCCTCAGGGGAGCAGTACCTCTGTTCGACCAAAGGAAATGTTCTCATAGACTGTTGGTGCAGAGCGCTGCTGTGGACCCCCAACCGGCCTGCAGGAAGCTGAGAACAAGGACAACTTCCACTCTTTGAGACAAACAGGACACACGTGAGTCACACAGCGGCCTACTGGAAACAATGTGTCTTCAGTCCTTTCAGCGTACTGTCTCCTGCCATGCACTGCTGCTCGTTTCATCTTAACTCACCTTCCTCCATTTTTGGAACAACAGTTTAAAAACCCTCTCTGCTCTAAAGAAAATGTACTTCTAATCATTCACTCTTAAATAATGACTGGTTCAATAAGGATAATAAATTATGATGTGCACTATTTCAGAAGTTTATTTCTTGGCAATGTAGTAAAAACAGAACTGTGTCCAAGTCTGTTTTGGAGAATATCAGGGCCTTTAATAAGAGACTTGCTACTAAGCTATGGTGACCTTGCCAGTAAGGCAACTCTTAAATATGTCATATACAGCTAAATGTTATAATCAAACATCATTCTTCCAGTAAAATGTTCCTCCCTAGAGAACAAGCTGAGATAAGAAAACCCCTCCACACTTGACTGGCGAGAAGGACTTCCCATAAAAAACGATGACGAGCTACATTTACCAGCTCAATAGCGTTTCATTTTCATTTTATCAGTTTGCTCTGTTGACGCAGCTCAAGTGTGTGAACTCAAGCTGAGCTCAATTTCCACTGCGTCATTAAAAAAAAAAAAACTTCTTACTGCTTCAGGTGAATATCCTATTCTATGCTGATCATTGTGTTTAAACTACTTTGTTTATAGATAGATAGATTTTTATTGATCCCAAAAAATGGGATCAATAAAATGCAGTGTGATTACATCACCATTAAAAACTGGAATGTTTAAGCTTTTTATCATCAGCAAATCTCTGCAAGCCAGTAAAACCAAATCATGGAATCAATGATTTATGACTAATAGAGCAAGATATGCACAAAACATCTGCGCATAACATTATGAAATCTATTCATGTACATGGAACTTACAGGGTTAACAGAACTGGGAGCTCTGTAAATATTGAAAAGTCAACTGCTAACTTGTCTTTAACTTGTCATGTACATGAGGCTACAGTGGGGCTACTGAGGCAGGTTTGAGAAACTATTATTCACCAAAGGAGACTGAAGAGTATTATGCTAAATGCACGTCTGTGAAATAATGTTGTTGGATGATAATATTAAAAAAAAAGTTAAAATATTATAATATAAAATATTATTTTACTCAGGACTTTTCTTTGCACTCTGATCATTGCCTTCTACAGTAAATGGTAAATGGACTGCATTTATATAGCGCTTTTCTACCTTACCGGACAAAGCGCTTTACAATTTGCCTCGTTTTTACATATTCACAAACACACATTCATACACCGATTGTGGTGGACCTGCAAATTGTATATTGCCATCTTTAATTCTACATTTCTTAAAAATTGCAACAGAGACAGTGAAACAAGGCCTCTTTGCTTCCTTTTCCAGCTCTTTTTGCAAATCCTTTCCACAGAAATGAATACAGTACAGTATATCCTACCTGGTCTATACCAGTGTCTCAGTATTTGCAGAACCAATTGCCCTACGGGGACAAATAGAAGTCTAAACTAAAACTATTTGGACACAAACACGCACACGCACAGTTACAGCTCCCCTGATGCGCTGCTTATCTCCACACTCCTCTGTGACAGGGTGTGTTTCTGGAGTGGGGGAGGGCGAGAGCAAAAGGAAATGAGTAGGAGGGAACACAGGGAGTCAAACTGGATGGGAGGGAAACAAACGGGAGGCTGATTACCTGCTTAGCCTCCATCAAAGAAGTCTGCAGCCTGCTTATTTCTTTTTCATACTGGTCCCTCATCTTGTCCACCTCCTGGTCATGAGCGGCCACTTCCTCCTTCAGGGCTCCTTTCAGAGCTGTCAGCTCCCTCTCTCTCCTCCTCAGCACCTCCTCCTGCTCCTCCTTGGCCAGGAAAACTTCCTGCATCTCCATCTTCAGTTGCATCATGTCCTGTGGAAAATAAAGACTTGCTATCTTTTTATCACTTCAGAATCAGACTGGAGTTGACCTGCCGACTTTGACTGTGAGCCTTAAGTTTGCTCTTGCCTACACTGACACTTCTCACTGCAACCCCATTTATTGAACCGTTTATAGATCAAAAATGTAGAGCTAAAGACAAGACAGAATATGGACCTTTTGGGAAATAATCAATAACAGCAATGTGGTCATTCTACAGTTCCAATATTGTGTTCAGCTGTATTCCCATTGAGATAGTTTATTCTGTAGTGTCTCCAGAGAGAAATCTTTAAGATAAAGCCGTCACCATATGGAGTTGCTCTGGTTTTACGGAAATGTTTTTCGGCAAACTAAAATGCATTCTGTGTTATTTCAGTGTGACAAACAATATACATTTTGCAGTATAGGATGTAACAAATCGTTGAGCCCATCCATACAGGCTGGTCTCTACACTGGTTGCATGAAAGTTAAAACTTTTAAATACAGTGTGAAACAAACAGCACCTTAATGTTCACTTACTCCAAAGCAACATTTTACCATATGGTTTATGTACGTGGTTTTAGTATTCAGGAGGCAGAGTAGAAAAGCTTTTGTCTTTCATTGCGGTTTTGGTGAGGTAGTTCAGCCACATGTTCTAAGAGCTTAGAGCAAAAAAATAAATAAATAAATAAAAATAAAAGTATTCTTCTTTTAAAAACAATCAACACTGCATTACCGCCATGATGATGTCTTTTTCGCCATCTGCAGCTGACTTCTTGGCTAAGTCGAGCTCGTCGTGCATCTCTGACAGCTGGTCCTGCAGGTCTCTGATCTCGGTCTGGTGTTGCTCCCTCTCCATCTTCACCTGGAACAGCCTGATAAACCACGTGACATGTCACAACACAGTACAGGCACTCTACATACTGTGTATATGCACATACACACCTGCACTTTAATTAGCACATGTATACAAATGGCAGCACCTTTGCTGGGTCTAAATATGAGGTCTATAGAGCACAGGGGTTAAAACGAATACCTGAACAATGGCAAACCAATAATGTCTAAACTGCCTCAACACAACAACACTGAGGGGAGAGGGTGATAATTGATGTGAGGCACCTCAAACAAATCACCACGCAGTAATGTACACTGAAGCAGAACATCTATTCCTGTTGTAAAAAAAAAATAGACTAATGATGTTGTGTATTGGGCCATTCATCCTGTGAAAGAAACAGTGAAGGTGAAACTACGGCTGATAATCAACTGAAAAACAAAACTTCAATTAAAACTTTGAGAAGTGAAATATCCTGTATTCAAAGAACAAAAAAAGTATTGAGAATAATGGCCCAACAGAAAAGAAGGCAGACATAGTAGATAGTAGAGTAGCAAGGAAAATCCCCAAAGATTTAAAAAACCTTTAGCTTAAACATAAGCAACGTTCCTACTATTCCCATCTAAAACATTCAGAACCAGCTAACTTAAAGGGGCAAAAATTAAGCTGGACAGTTAGTGCTGTCAGAATGAATAGTAAATCAGTCACCAAGAACACATTAACGTGGAGGTTGAAAGATAAACCGAACAAACCAGAGGAGACACAAAGGGCTGTATAATAAGACAGAGGTAACCACTTCAGTAACTATCAACAGTCTGAGTGGATTTATAAACAGACATCATACACTGTTTTCAGCGTGACAGTACATGGAAGTCAGGTTACGGCAGCTTTTACTTCAAAAGCAACAGCTGATAAACACATCAAGCTAAGTATTATCATCATTTATTATTATATGACCTGGGGAAGGTGTTAACAGCAGCAGGGTTCAGCAGGGATCAGTAGCGCAGCAACAAGATCATGATCCCTCACCAGCTTCCCACTACAAACACTGCCAGTTGTGTTTACAGGAGCAGAGAGTACAACCCAGAGATGGGGACTCGAGTCTGAGACTCGGATTCGAGTCGCACTTAAGTCGCACAAACAGCTGACTTCAGACTTCAAACTGCTTATTGTGCGTAATTTGGACTGACACTGAGATGCATGTTGTTCTGTAACTGCTGTGGCGCTGCCCCTATTCTCTTGATTTCCACTTCGACATTAGAAATGACGCTATATTTAGCATATATCATCACAGGTAACAAGCTAACCATCGCAAAGTGTTGTGCTAATGCTGGGAACAGGCACATTGTATCTTTATAGTTGTATCCATATGATGTGACAGACTTAGGTTAATATTTCACCAGGTCCGAGGGCTAGAGGGATGTGTTAAATAGACCCCATAAAGTTATCCTACAACTGATTTTAATACTGTACTGTCTGGAAATGCTTTGAATTCATAAGATTTATGGGACAGATCAGATGGCCAGAGACTTGAGACTTGACTTGGACTCGTGGCAAAAGACTTGAGACTTGACTTGGACTCGAGCTCCAAGACTTGAGACTCAACTTGGACTTCCAAAAAATGACTTGTGAAAATCTCTGGTACAACCAAGATGGAGATACCAGTGACTGGAGCAGAACTTGGGTGTTGTGGCTCTTAACCAAATTAACAGAAGTAAAAAAAATAAATAAATAAAAAAAAAGTACTGGCATTGACAATAAAAACAGTAAACACAACAAAGCTACGCTAATCGATTAATCTTCGCTTATCATTATTGACCGGTCATTGTCCCGAATTGCCACTGTGGACTTACTCTTCCACTGTGGTCTGGAGCTCGACCTCTGTTTTAGCTAGTTTTTCCTTCAGACGCTTGCACTCCTCTGCACTCCGCTCCAGCTCCTGCTGCAGCTCCTTCAAACCTGCTACTGTCCTCTTGTCAGCCTGATTCTTCTGTTGGTGAAACACACATATATTCATGTTGACATTTCAGTTTCAGTGTAGATACACATATCTAGTCTTTTACATCTCCTGCACCAAGCTTTCGGGTTTTGGATTGAACTGATGTCATTGTTTCAACCAGTTTGATAAAATCATAAAGACATGGTCTTTTCTTTTTTTTAGCGGGATCCGTTTCTAACATTGCAAACAAGGATCCCAATTATATGGAAAAGCAGCATATAAGATACCCATGTTATAAAAAAATAAATAAAAAAAAGACCTGAAAAGTAAATTCAAAGCAAACCACACTGTTTTGAATTACCACTTACTTTATTTTATACACCTATTCACTACAGAATTACAGGTTTTCACTTACCAATTCAAACCAGTAGTTCAAGAATATCTCTTTAAATTCAATAAGTTTAACAGTAATCCCTTAAACCTACTGCCCAAACAAACCCTTTATTAAAGGATATTCTCAAACAACAAGTTCGGCAATAAACCGACACACAACATAAACAGGCTGGTGTCAGGCTGTTATTACCGTGGTTTGGTCCTCAAGTTGTCTCTTCAGTTCGGCCATTTCTTTCCCCAGCTCCTCATTTTGCTCCTTCAGAGCTTTGGTCTGCGCAGCAAAGTCCAGGGGCTGACAGAAGGAGACAGAGGTTTTAGAGTTGCTTATTTCTTATTGATCCATTATGAATAAAAATACAAACTGAATATTTGGACTCCGGCATCAGCACTCAGTTATTTAGTAAAGGGTAAATATTCAATAGCTGACAGTGCAAAGTAAACAGTCGGGAGTGCTAAAGCCTCAGAGAGATAATATGCACACAGTTTTAAAAAGGTCTCCTAAAATCTCTTTGAGACCACAATTTTCTTCAGTGGTTTGAATCAAATGGGATGTAAATGAAATATTTACATGGAAATTCATGTTAGCACATATAAGTAAATAATACAAATAATAAGTTTGTTTGTTAACTAGTTCGGCTATACTTTGGGAAGCTGAACCCTTAAACATGCATCTCTCACCCATTTAGTGGTAGAAAGCTAAATCATGACGGTAAAACTTCACTTTTACAACCCCAACATTATGATTTCAATATAAAACAATATGTAAAGATTGCAGAGGAGACCATTTATGGGTTCTTTAACTGTTAGTTGTGCACAGTTAAGATACAACAATGTCTCACTTTGTTGTCGCCTTGTGCGCTAGCCGTAGCTCGAGACTTCAACGTCTGTATCTTCTCAAAGACAAGGTTGACCTTTCTCTTCGTCGTTTCATCATTATCGCTGCTTCTGCACACGCACACGCGCGCACACACACACACACACACACACACACACACACACACACACACACACACACACACACACACACACACACACACACACACACACACACACACACACACACACACACACACACACACACACACACACACACACATTAAAAAAACAAAAACCTTTCTGTGTTTAGGGGATCAAGAATTAATTTCAGGCTGTTCTGGGAAAAGAGTAAGTTATTCCCAGCTTAGACAGAAAGGATCATACTGCTTTGATGTGATCACCTCACAGCACAAACAGCTTCATTAGACCCATCCAATAAATTATGAGCCACATGAGTGGAAGAATCAACCATATGGGTAGTATACATATAACCCTAACCCAAAACTAAAAATGTTGCAGCAAGCATGCAGGGGTTATGTATCGTATATCTATGTATGTCCTATATTTAAAAAAATAAAATGGCAACCATTTACAGTTTTGGTCAGTAAAATCCTTCCTAAACCTAAACATCAACTTAGAGCTAAGAAAAGCAGCTTTGTCTTGAATGAGCCTTTAGGAGTTTATCGCCAGACGTTTAAAAGCCCAAAGACGGGAGGATTTTCTCAACCCACTATTACTCCTTCAGTTAAAGTGAAAACATCAGAATCCACAAAACTGGAGTTACACCACTTTCACGTGACAACAGTGATATATTATTTCAATAAATTACATGGCTGACACAGATGGCCAACTCCTCCCCACACACACACACACACACCAACCCCAAACCTCTTCTACAGATGATTTTCATTAAACCTTTATAACCCCCTTTTGGTGAATGTTTGTCTTCAGAGGCCTTGGGAATGTAGCTCAGTTTCAGCCCCAGCCCTTCCATCTGTGTTTCCTTTCCTTTGTCCTGTGACTCCTGACCTGTGGCCCGACACACCCAACCAGTTTCCTGCTCTCTTTCCATATCATCACAAGTCTGCAGCACATGCAAGATATGTAGAAACTTGCAAATCGTTTCTAACTGTAAAATCACACAACTAATACAACAACTGCAGAGTACAGTGTAACTGGCATTTGTCTTTCACTTTCAACATTCTCCAGAAACAATTCCTGACAGTCTTCTACCATACTGTAAGTAAATGACTGCAAACAATGCATAAACCATCATATCCTTTAAAATCTGAACTGCATTTAACCTGTAAACCCAGCATGCCTTTCCTTGACAGGCAGTACGTGTCTGATTACAGAAGCAAACAGAACGTTTTCGCACTACACTAATGAGAAAGCAGATAGAGAAAGTGGGATTCTGCAAAGAAAAGAATTCCAGACAGCTGGACCTCTCGCAGCCTGGTTGGGAGGGTAAGAACACATTCCTTAACTTTTATCACAAACAGTCCAACTCTGATAAAAAAAAAACACGAAACAGTCTATTCCTTTATGATGCATTGCCTTATGTTGGAATATGTTGGATTTGGGCTTTAGAGTGAACAATATGCTCAATTCATGATTCAACTGACAGCCAAGGATTAAAGACTAGAACATTTTTTAACAATATTTGGTCTTTTATTTATTTATTTTTTTATCAATATGAGCAAATAAAGCTAACAAGTACATTGATAAGAACAGATAAGTCAAGATAACTCACCCATCCTTGAGGTAATTGAACAGAATTAGTTTTGCGGTCTCTTCGTGGGTTTGTTGTGAAAGCTCCCGTTGACCTTTCAGAAGATCAGGTGTTGCCTGAAAATGAGAGGGAGATCATAATGAAATAAGAAAGATCTTAAGAAAGCAAAAAATATTCACATATTCTTATTTCGATATGACTGAACAGATGGTCACCTGCTGGAAAATATACTTACAGTATATTTGAGGTAAAATAAGACATGTAAAAAAAAAAAAGAAGTAATTTCAGATTCCAAATGTAAGAGCCAATCGTAATATTACAGCAAAGATCTCTTTTTACCTGAACATCTGCCTCTGTACTGGGCTTTTTGTCTCCGGTGGAAGTAGGCTTGGATAGCGATGTTGACAGCGATGTTGTCGAAACATTTCCAGCTGAGGAGGCACTGTCCTTGCTCTCCTTACTCTTGAATGGTAGTGCAGAGGTGCGAGTCTGTGGCTTTTTGTAACCCTGTATGGCGCCGACACCTTTAGAGATGGTGCTCTGTGGGGAGCCGGGCGCACTCTTGACACAAGTTGTAGCCTTACCATCTACAGCCGTGAGCCAGGAGTCCTGACCGCTGGCTGTTTTCTGCAGCCGTAGCTGTGAGGGACGCAGAACCTGCTCCATTGATGTGCCTCTCTGGCTGCTAAACCCGTCCATGTAGCTAGAGCCATCTGGCAGGCCGAAGGCGCTATCCACACTGCGGGAGCGCTTCCTGTCCTCGGGATTGATCCGGTTCCTGCGCCCCGCCCTGCCCCTGCGCTGGTGGCTGCCATCTTTGCCATCAAACTTCTCAATGAGCTCATCAACACCAGGAATGGAACCTGTGTCAATGTCTCTGCCTGAACCTGGGAGGAAAGGGATGTAGCGGCGGTTCTCGTGACGGTTGATGCTGTCTGCGTACAGGGCATCCATCTGTTCGTCCACCAGAGCCTTAGGGATTGAAGATGAGGAGGAGTGGCGGGAACGGGATGAGGACTGAAGAACTGGACCACTGGAGTCAGTCCTGCGAAGAGGAAGGACATCAGGCTCACGCCGGCTGCGCTCGAGGCTGGAGTTGGCGCTGCTCATAGAAGTGGGGGATCTGCACGATGTCTTGCTCTGCTCACTTGTGGGACTCGACAAGGTGGAGGGCTGAGGCTGGTCTGGCACTGGTTGCTGCTGAGTTTTAGAGCCTAACCTGGACAGAGGCGGATTCAGGTTGGCGAGACGATGGTTGGACTGCGGCTGAGCCACTTGTGATTGTGGCCTGATCTGAGGCTGAGCGAGCTGGGCTGGAGGCAAAGACTGGGGCTGTGACTTTGGCTTTGGAAGGGCTGTCTCACTTCGGCTCTGTGATGGAAGTTGCCTTTTCTCTTGCTGCGCAGGAGCTTTATTCCGGTCCAGGCTTGATGACTTGGTGTTGGATGGTGCAGGTGCAGCAGATTTGGAAGAGGAACTCTGGTGTTGGTTCCCAGTCTCAGCCAGAGGCATTGAAGGCAGGCTGTGGAAACTGTCAAGGTTCAGGGAGTTGTTCTCTGGATCATACGGCTGCAGTAACTCAGGGTGCTTCTGAAAGTTCAGAAGGGAGGATGGTTTCTTTCCTTGTGAATCTGCTATGCCATTTTCAGGGCCAGCGTAATGGGTCTTCTGAGACCTGTACTCCATGAAGGGGCTGTTGGATCCAGCCTCCTTTCCTCCCTTGAAATCATACTCCTGGTAGTTCTCAATGAAAGAGCCCTCTGTCTCGATGTACCCATTACTGTTAGGGTCGATAAAGGATTGAGGACCCCTGTCCTGGTTGTTGAGAACTACGTAGGGGTGTCCATCTATACCCTGGACACGGATGCTGAGACCGTATGTACCAGCTCCATTACTGTGGGGCCTGGAGGGGCGGGACGGCTGAGTTTGGCCCCGCTGTGGTCCGCTGTTAGGAATGCCAGTCACTCTGTATGACTCCATCAGGAATGCAGAAGGAAAATAAATTCCTCTCCCTGGATCAGGTGGCCCACCTCTGCAAGCAAAGATTCAGACAGTTCATTAGACAGAGATAAGACACTACATAATTCAGTAATATCCACAAATGTTTCCCAGTTCCCCACTCAGCCACTAATGAAACATTAAAGCCTCGCCGAGTCACTGCATTTAATTATGTCGTCTGCTTTCATTTGCTTTTCTTGTTTTGCACGAGTGTTAATGTTCCGTTTCATCTCCACAGAGATCTTTTCTGTCAAACTTCTTAGCTAATGTGCTCTGACCAAATGAAGAATGAGACAATAAGCCCTCTATGTTCTAACATCTCAGAACCCATAATATCTCTAAAAAACATGAGTCAACATCAGCCACATTCTTTGCAAAAAATGACCAGGTACTGTTTAGAAAAGCCTTACAAGTGTGTGACTAACAGGTATGGTATAACAGAAGGACGGTTTGTGCATGACAAAGAATATAGGTTGAACAGGTTAAGAGAAAGATAGAAAGATAAAACTCTAACATGAGTTAGTCAGACCTGAGAGAAATGTGAGAGCGTTGTCATCTCTACAAAGCTTTGGAGGGTGTTCATTTTAGAGTGAATGTCGCGGTGTGTGTGTGTGTGTGTGTGTGTGTGTGTGTGTGTGTGTGTGTGTGTGTGTGTGTGTGTGTGTGTGTGTGTGTGTGTGTGTGTGTGTGTGTGTGTGTGTGTGTAATTGCTGTTGTAAATGACATTGTAATTTGTAGCCCACGCTCATGGGATATGTCATGACAAGAGAGCAACAAAATCTTATTCAGCTCACTTTTGTCACATTTATAATAATTGCAGGGTTGTCTAGGGTTGACAGATTTGCAGCATGATCATGAGAACACAGTTGGTAATAAATATCACACTGTGTACAAGTATTCAAGTAAGCTGCTGAATGTTCTTCAGACACATTTATGCCTGGGAAGTCAGTGAAGACAAAGCCATCAGCAGCCAACATGTTTCGCTGGACAATTAGCTTTTAACAGGCTCCTGTTAGCCTTGCTGATAGTGTCCCATTCTACCTGATGTTACAATACAAAGACAGGCCGAGATGGGCCTGGAAGAAGGACACTGATAAGACTGGCAACAAAGCGACAAGCAGGATATATCACATTAGCATGAAATGGGTAAAGACAGACCTACGGACTACGGACAACTGAAAAAAATAGCACCATGTAGTAGGGTTTGGAGACATAACGATATGTACCGTAAAAGGTTTACATTTGTTAACTGACACAGACTTTGCCATACTGGTTGTATTATGTCATTGTGGGTAAGTTGCAAAACAAATTATTAGTTTTTTGGGTTTTTTTATCCATATGATAAAGATTCATCAGGTATTCAATTTGCTGGATTAGTCAACACAGACACAGTCTACACTGATTTTCCCATAAATGTATATGTTAGGATATATATATCAATATTGCAATATAAAGTTACATGCATCCTGATAGAAGATTTAAGAGTTCCTCAGTTCCTCAAGCCACTCAGTTCCTGACACATATGGAATTTGCTTCTTGAAATAGCACCCATTCTGTTTTTTCCCTAAAGGGTAACATTTTATTTCATTAGTGTATTAATCTAATTTAATATAATGTTAGCAGAGGCTGTCTTCGTTTAAGGTGAAGTGTCCAGCCTCTCCTATAAAACACAGCAAGAAACCATTTATTTTACACATTGGCCACTCCTAGCACCACATGAGAATAATTCACCTCAGCTTGATTTTGACAAGTCAATGAGTAGGTTGATTTGTTGATCCTTCAATTAGTTTGAAGAGTGGAAAGCTGACTAATTCGGGGAAGATGAAGGCCAATGTAAAGTGTCCTGTCCAGGAGGAAGAGTGCTGTCGAAGCCTGATTAAAGCTAAAGAAGACACACAATGGACTCTTTCATCCTAAGTGTCACATGCATGCTCCAACAAGTGTGCAACGGTCTTCCTCCCATTGTATTTGTCACTGCAAAAGGTGGAAACCCTGACTGAGCTGTCCCTCATAGAGGCAGTGGTGCCTTCACTGACCCCTGTGCTACCGACCAGAGAGGTCAGCACGGGGCACAGGTTGGATGTCAAGGGCCTGGCTTTGATCTGAGAGGGGACACTCTGCACAGATTTAACAAAGCAGATTCTCCTCATGTGAACTGATACATTTTCTGTATCTGTGGGTCTGTAGCTGCAGTGACTCACATGACTATGAAGAAAACAACAGTTAGAGCAGCAGCTGAGGCCCGACCTTGAAAGAGTGAATGTAAAAGGTTAACTAAGTCACTCAAGACAGCAAGGATTTACACTGTGGGAAAATATAAAGTTACGTAACATGAATGGGGGTTCACTAATCTGGAGCGTCAGGTAAATGCAACGTGAGCGTCCAGGAGCGCGAACACAATTAAAATGCACTAATGTGTAAATGACAAACACAAACAGAGATTTAGAGTTAAATCTGTGTAACCAGCTAACGTTAGTTGACTGAAGTGAAGAAACAGCGGCAGTTTGAGTTGACGCAGTTTCAGGACATTTTACATCGCTGCAACTCAGTGCAACAGGTGGCATGAATCACACCACCAACCTGAGATGTACTGTAAAAAGTATTTCTTTTTTCCACGAGTCCCTTAATTAAGTCAAGTTAATTGTCCTTTTTGCAGTTTGTGCCTCTTGTTGAGTTTAACGGTAACGCTCTCCCAGCAGACATGTAACGTTACAATGAACACTGTCAGCTAACGTTAGTTACTCACCAGCGTCGGTTTTCTCTCTCGCTCAGTTATCGCAGGTTATAAACGTTTGTTTAAAAAAAATAAACGGGTTGAGCAAAGTGCCCACGACACTTCTTCCAAACTTATTTAACTAGCTAGTTCTGTGTTGTTTTCTGAGTGAGAGAGCAGGACAGTTTCAGAAGGACGTCCCGACCCTGCGGGCCGCCCCGCCTCCTGAAACAAGCGCACAAACCCGCCCACCGACTCAAAAACCAGGCCGGCTGGTCCAGGAACAGATTTCCCTTCACGAATCCTACATAAAAACATGAAGCCTTGGCTCGGCTCGGCTTAGCGGGGTCTTAAGAGGTTTCGAAATCAAAGTAGCTGAGACCTGCACACTCACGGAGAAAGTAATGAAAGTATGTTATGTTATGTTTTCTTGTGGTTTGGAAGAAGATGGCCCAACATAAAATAAAGAAATAACTATCTCAAATATAAAAAAAAATGACTGAGCTCATACAATCAGAGTACGTATAAGTACGTATGAGTAACTATTTTGCAATGTAAAAAATGGGGTGGACCCATTAGATATATATCTTTTGGAGAAATACTATACAAATAAGCCAAACACACCCTACTGAAATATTGGAAGATTAAAATAACAAGTTACATAAATATATATTCATTTCTTGAACAAACTAATTTATGAACTATAGGCTATTTAATGCCCTGGGAGAATTGTACACATATGTGCTCCCCTCAAAGTCGATGTCAGTTTAATTAGTTGCGCTCTGCATAAATGCAATTTGCAGCTGCATGTCTTTAAAAACCGAGAGCGTCATCTAGTGGATAGTAGCCTAAACTCAGTGGTTAAATTGGGCCGGGGCTCTCCGGGGCTAAACCCAGGCACATAATCCTGCTTGTTTGTGTCAGGATGTGCCTGCTTGCAGTCAGTTGCCTACTGATGAAAGTGATGCTTATGAAAACATTATATTTCTGACAAGATTTTTTAAATGTCATGTCTATTTTGTCTCGGCGGAGCTGAGATGAGAACAATCGGAACAAGGCCGTATTCTTGTTCAGCTGCTTAATCTCGTTGTCAATCGACCATCGCTCACCACTCGCGCATGCGCATCTAGGTAGGCTCCAGAAAGTGCCATTTAATTGTTTATTTTTCCCCAAAAAATCCCTGGGAGGTATACCCCCGGACACCCCTAGGGAGAGCCCCCCCCCCCCACATAACAAATCCCAATTTAACCCCTGCCTAAACTGATCTGAATGCGGTGAGTTAATGAGAACCTGTGCTGGTGGTAGTAGTACTAGTGAACATGCAAGTCACACAGACCGTGCAGTAAACGCATCAGATATAGATATAGATATAGATATAGAACCTATACTCAGTGAGCATCTTGTGTAATGCACAGGGATGGTAAGAGCTCATTACTGTACATCCTAAAAGCAAACAGAAGGCATGTATTATGCTGAGTGGGATGAGGAAATGTTGAAAAAGGTTCTGGGTGAACTGGAGAGTGAGTATTATTTTAGAAATGAAATGTGTCTGCGGTATGTGTGTACTTTAAGGCGATGTGCAGGACTAAGCAAACAACACTGAGCAGTGATAAATAGTATAGGAAGGCTTAGGAGGAAGGTCAGTTTAGTGATGCTGTACAGTAGGTGCACTGAGAGATGTATATGTACTACTGTAGCCTATACTGTGTATACATATCTTCATAAAACAATAACAACAATATCTTATATTTACTTTTCACAGCATCTTAAAATGACCATACCACTATACTGTAGGCTATATAAACTGTTAATTGAAATAAACAATTCAAAACAAATTGATTAATAATAATAACAAACACCACATTTGCTTCTGGCAGTATCTAGTTTTTACTGTCACAATAAAACATTTACAGTTCATGCTATACACTGAGTGAATTCATACTAAGAGTTGGGACAGATATACTAATGATCCATTATTTTATACAGTAAGTTGATCATATGTTTTGATTGAATACTCTTTTTTTTTAAATCATCAAAGTAACTGGGAACTATAGTTATTAAATAAATGTAGTGAAGTAGAAGTATTCAGTAGCATAAAATTAACATACTCAAGTACAAGTACCTCAAAACTGTACTTAAGTGCAGTACATTCATTACTTTCCAGCACTGACAGTGACAGAAAAACACAATTTGTAATGCTTATTCTGATGGACACTGAAATTTTGAAGATATTTGATAAACACAAAGTTCTTTTAATAGACCTCACCACTGCAGCATAAACTACATTAAACTGGAGGCCCAGCTGCCCTGTGCCTTTGCAGCGACCCACTGTTTATGTGTGTCGGCAATCGGCAGAGACCCGCGCAGCACCACAGCCCTTAATCTGAGCTCTGTGCCACTGTGCTTGGTTACAGCAGCACACAATGACAGCTCTGTTCTCCGCTGAGGTGCCACAGCTGGGACCTCTGGTCATGCTCAGTACATAGCTCAGTCTTACCCCCTGCAGGCTTTCCAGCAGCAAATCAACCTAACTTAAATGCACCAGAGATGTCATTGAGGCACACGTTTAGCTCTTTCGATTTCATCTTTTACGTTTATGCGTTTATGACAGGACAAATGGTGAAAAAAGTTGATGTGAATTTAACCAGCTCTGCACCAATGTAACAGGCAAAAGCCAACACAATGTAATTCCCCACTCTCAGTCTGTTAAATTGTTTAAGATTGAATGATGACACTGCATTTATAGGTTTGATTTCTTACAATGAGGCAGCTTACAGAAATTAGGTTTCATCCCTGGTGGACTGGTGTGTAGCCAACAACTTGGAGCTGAATGTTTCCAAAACAACAAAAGTAGTTATGGACCTCCATAAGTTAACCATCGATGGTCAGAAAATTCAACAGGTGGAAAACTACTAATCATTGGATGTAACCGTTAATTTCATCTTCTTTTTTCTTCTTTTAAGCAAAGACTTTTTTTCTTTTTAGGACAGCTGAACAAGTTTCCCATATCACAGGAAGGTATCATGCAATTTTAACATACTGGTATTGAGAGAATCCTCACTTCCGATCAACTGTGTATGTGTGCAACGCCTCAGCACAAGACTGGACAAAGTGGTGCAAACTGCAAAAATCAAGAGCTACTGCCCCTGGAAAAAAGGAACACAATATTCTTTAAGACTCCTCTCACCCCACTCATTTTAACTTACCCCTTCTTTTTTTTAAACACTGAAAAATATCAGAACAGCAATAGCACTTAACCAAAAGTTGTTTGCATCCTGAACTCCAAAATTACCAATGTGCTGTTATTATTCTTGTTCAAAAGACACTGTAATTGTATCATGGACAGATTACTAGACAATGGGCCCCTGGGCACAGACATCTACAAGGCTCATCCACCTCTCTAGGAGCAAGACATCCATATTGAAAGAGATGCTTCTTTTTGTGTATCTTTCAGTGACATTTGGAAGGTGAACCAAAACTCTCAGGTACTGCTGTTGGTTCTAAAACTGCATTTCACACTTACATTTCTCTGGCCATTCTGCGCGCTGTTCAGCCGGGGAACCTTGCTTCTACCGCCCGGGCCACATTGCCTGAAACTACCACGATCTGTGACTGCTACACGAAAAAAAGGGTTGAATCTCTGCATGAGCCCCAGCCGAACCGCGCCTGATTAAACCTGCAACATGTGTTACAGGTTGAGTTTTATAGAAAACAAATTAAACAAAAACACATATTCACGAGGAGCTTTACTTATGCCATATAAAACCGCCTGTGACCGAGCAGTGCAAGGTCTGCTTTCAAATGTTTAGTTAAAGTAAAAAGAGAGGCATTATCAGCACACTGTACTTCAAGGTGGAGATTTTTAACTGTAATATAATGTTGGATAGTTTAACACATCATATTTCAATTGTGGTATTTTGTGAGTAGAATCTGAATGCAACATTCTCTGTCATGTAAATATACATTTTTCTACAGTAAGTCAGTAGTATAGGCCTACAGTTGCATATTAAGTGCTTTGGGGGCCTTCTGTAAGTTATTTCGGAGTACAATGGTTCTGGAGAAAGCTGCAAGCACTAATACAGGCCCATATTCCAAACAGGCATGTTTTGAACAGGCACTGCACTAGTTATACTAAATGCAACAGCACAGTAAACAAAGTATTATAGGAAACATTAAGAAAGTCTGAGATGCAGGTCCTAACCTTTTTCTAAAGCAGAACTGTTTTGTTGTTTTGGTTGTAATTGTGTACAAATTATAGGTAGAATGGGAATGTCTTTAAAGAAAAGCTTATTTCAAACCCATGTAGTTATTTATTCCAAAAATCTGAAACAGCTTAGTGGAGAGAAGACAAGAAGCATGTGTAGTGCAGCGTGCATCCTGAAATTAGTAGAGAGGCGGAGGATCTTACTGTTCGGAGCAGGAGGAGCAGCAGGCTCTTTGGTCTGGATTCAAGGATGTGAGCCAAGGACTCTCTGTCAGCTGGCCCAGCAGCCATGACAGGAAGTCAGCCTTCAGACATGGTGGTCCCACTCCTACAGAAAACATACATCACCACCACCAGCCTAACACACTCGCACGTTTCTCCCTGCAGAGAATATTGAAAAATGACATGTCATGATTTAGGTTGCATCACTGAGCTCACCACAGGCAGAACAGCAGTCAGCAGTTTTCCTCCGAGTGTCACCTCTGTCAGAAAACTGAACTGGGACCAGACCTCTCAAGACGTGATGAGCGCTCTCATGCTCACATCTGCATGAGGATAATTCTGTGCAGATGTACGGGGGTCTTAGATTTACAGCACAACAATCCTCCAGATTTAGAGCAGCATGCAACACTTTGGGGATTTATTAACTTCAGTCAAAGTGAAGGACGTTTATTAGGCAATACAGGTTTGCTCTTTTCATAATGCCTACTTCAATTTCATGCCCGCACTTTGGTTTCAGTTAATCTATTTGTTGTTATTTATTTTTATGTTTTTTTGCCTTTGCTTGTCAAAACAAATTGTAAAAAATATACCATTTTGAAATTCACACCCAGTGAAATGAACTTTACCAAAGTTCCTAAAAATATACATTTATAATTAATTTATATATATAAAGATGAAATACGTGTTCAAAATATTCATTTAATTTCCCTTGTTAAATTAAGCATTGCGTTAGACAAGGAAGTCTATGCCCACTAATTGAATTATCATTCCCACCAGTCACAACCAATCACAGCCATTTTTCACATCAGGCGGTCCATTTAAATGTCTCCCTATTTCTCACTGCTTCCTGCTACTCCGACACCACTGATGCTGGCAAAGCTTGCCTCCAACAGCCCAGCCTCCACCTTCCTGATTTAGAGTGTCATCATAACTTAAGTCTGAAATTGTTTTAATGTCTTTGAATGGGCCCACTCTTGTGTCGTAATGTGTCTCTGCAGCGTGCTCCCTGATCAGCTTAGCATGCTGCTTGGCTGATCCAGGGAGCATCATTAGAACAGAGCCTTCATCGCCAAGTATAACTGTGTTTCCATTTGTTGCAATAAATGGTTAAATCTATGATGAGAGTGTTCCTGACTGAACAAATATGTGTTCATTTCCTTTTTTGCTGGAGTGGATTTCATACAGAATGTGTGGCTCTAGCTCTTCTTCTTCATCCTTCGTAAATCTAAATGTAAAAAAAAAAGTAGGACCACAGCACATGTACAGTACTCTACTATCACACTTTATTAAAAAATAGAAACATATATTCGTAGTACTTTTCATACAGACTGCAATGGCCCACTGGTATTGTTTTCAAAAATGAGTTACATACTATTAAACACTCATTTGGCCTAAATCCACCGTAGGAATGTCTTATAACAAAGTCTAAATGAACCCCATGTTTCTGAACTCATCCCACTTCATCTTTCCTTCGCCTTTTCATAAAATAAAACTTTATGGAGAGGAGAAAAAACAAATATGGAGCAGTTAACAGAAACAAATGTGTTTGCTCAGTGAGAGAAATAAATGCACATACGATTGAGTTTAAAAAAAGATGGCACATTTATTGCAACATAAATGTTATATACATTGTGTTTTTCTGTTGGAAAAAGACAGAAAACTCTAATTCTCGTTTTTTTTATGTGCATCAACAATAGCTTTTCATTTGACACAACAACAAATCTTTTATCAATCGACAACGAGAGACTGAAAAATAAGATGGAGGTCGCACTTTTAAAAATCTGGAGCTCGTACTAAGTCTAGACTACGAGCAACAATTCAGCTATGCTCACGAGATGCCATTTGTAAATGTCTTGTAATAATGGACAGGCTATTGTGAATAACTGTACGTTTTACTATCTAATATAGTAAAATAAAGTAAGAAACTTTTTACTCAAAACTTTTGCTTTCAAAAATCTAGAAAGAGTAATATTTAGAATTCAAGAAATATTCTTAGAGTATTATTGTATAAAAGACTAACTACAGTGAAAAATAAGCCAAATGTTTTTTTTTTCTTTTGATTTTCTGTTTTTCTCATATATTATACACGGGAAAGCATCTGGAAATACAGCAAAGTCTAACTTGGCAAACAGAGGAGCAAAGAAATACAGGAAGAACAGGAAATAAAAAAAGAGAGCAGGAAGTGACATACATTATATCCTCAATCAAAGTCTGCCAATATCAATACAAGCTGAAATACTGAAATACTGAAATGAAGAACAAGGCCACATTCAGTCAGAGATTACACAAATATGGTTTAGGTTGTTTTGTTTTTTTCACAAAAAAGTTTTTAAATCATAAATCGTTTATGTAAACTCTTGGTGTGGCATCCTTTATTCTAATTTAAGTCCCTTTTTTGTACAGAAAATGAATTCTGAAAGCCTTGTTTAAGGTGTGGCTAATGATAGAAGACAATATACAAAGAAATAAAAGGGATACAAAGCAAGTCTTAACACCAAAGACGTAAAGCATGCACACTGATAGGGAAAACAAAATAAAGCCATGAACAATGTCTTCAAACATAAAAGAAGATCCTGTTACGTGTTTTTTGTTCATTGTGCTACGGTTCGAGGATATTCACCAAAATAGATGAAATATCCAGTCTGGCTTATTGTATATTGAATAACATAATAGAAAAATAATTTAGAAGATCTCTTTGCTGAATGAAACTGGACGTTATAATGCTGGATGAAATGACTTGTTACAACACAAATAAACATAACTGAAATTTTACTCAGAATAACTGCGTTTAAAATGTAATGTCTCAAGATATTAACAGAAAGAAAATGATGTGACGTGTAGGCTAGAAGAAAGTGTGGTCGTTTTTTTAAAAACTACGTCTTAATCAAGCAATCTTTGATTAGCTGGTGGCGGGAAAATAAAAAAAATCCACTTCTGTGCTGACGTCAGGAGCATGTAACGGTCAGGAGGCTAAACAAAGACAAGAATCTGCAAAAAATTGTCATTGCTTACATTTAACACTATACAAGAAGGGCCCTTTCTTTTAGTTAAGACACTAAAAATACGCAGGGAATGCTCACTACCGAGGAAAAAAAACACACAACTACATCTGAGCTTTCAGTAAACCTAGAGTTTGCCATTCGTCTGTCACCTTTGTAGACAATTCCGTTAATGCTGACTTAGTCGGGCCGACGATTCAGCTGGTCAGCAGCATAGAAGGTGATCTAAACTACACAGAAACAAACAGGTAGTTTTGGTTACACGTGTGGCCAGTGGCATAATGAATAAAATATAAATATAAATAATATATCCTCTGTTTGTGTTTTTAAATGGGGCGCTTGCGTCTTCATTTTCTAACAGCTAATGATCATTTTCAGTTGGAAATAAATATCACTTTGAACTAGCCAATAAATAAATCTTCTCAGTGCCCAAATATTTTCCCCTCATCTCGGACTCGCCAAAGATTTACGAGGGTGGAGTGCTCTGTTTTAATGGTGACATTGGCAAACTATAGATCAACTGAAAAGCCGCATACTTCTCTTTGAAATTACTCAACTTTCCCTTTAGACATACACTTCATAGCTCAATAACATAATAAATAGAAGAAAAAAAACAGACAAACAAAAACAAATTGCTGTTACAATGCATTCGTCAATTCAGTTTAGGCACAAGGCAATATCCACGTACGGTTGAGAGGAGATTGCGAAGTCTGATTGTTCAGAAGCAACAACACTTCTTGCAGACGGTGATATGTGCTGGAGATTTTTTTCTTTGTGGGGAGAAATTTGCAGATGGAAACTGGTCACAGGGAGCTGGACACTTGGCTCCTCTTCAATCTTTTTAGGATTGGATTGTGTTAGTCTCGTAGTTTTGCTTCAAGTGGTCTCCTCCGATTGGTGTCACAAACTGTGAGTCCTGTCTGTCACTGGGAAGCAAGGTCACCGACTCAAACGGGACAGAAATGATGTGGATCACTGACCTGGAGAGAGGAAGGGGGGAAATCAATCAATCAACAATCACACAAGGTACAACACAACTTCTATCTATACCTTTGGTTCAACGTTATAACAAATGGTTGATTTTAAAGTGCTATTGCTACTACTTCACATATTTGCTGCAACAACTAGTCAATTAATCCATTCATTTATTGATAGATTAATCCGCAACTAACCGATTCATCACTAAAGGTGTTTAATATATAAAAATGACAAACATTATGTAGTTCTAGCTTCTCCAGGAGTAAATATGTGTTGCTTTTATTGGTTTGTTTTATAACAAACAGAATATATTTGGGTTTAGACTGTTGGTTGTTAATTTGATAACAATACCTTAGAATTTAGGAAATTGGGACATTCTTTACCATCTTATAAACAAAAAAAAAGTAAATGCAATCCTAAATATAAAAAGATTTACAAAAACATTTCATCGCTAAGAGAAAGCCATAAGGTAAAAATGACCGACTCTGCTGAGATCTGATTGGTAATCATTTGTTTCAGACAATCCACAGATTAATTAATATTGAAAAAGTGTGTTTTCGTGCAGCCCGTGAATAGTGAGTACCTGTCTGCTGCTCAGAGGTGGCCCATGGGGTTAGATGCGTCAGTCAGGCCTGGATGGACCCCCGTGTGGGCTTGTTGGACGTCACTGGAGCCCCCAGACACTTTCTCCTCCTCCCTTCTCTTGAGGCAGGCTGCTTTGGGGTTCAAATTCCGCTCTGTGGGTTCAGAGAGACGGAAATCAAACTTTTCTGCCAATTTCTTTCTCATGTTTTTGAACAAAAATTAGTTAACGCTTTGATTTGTTCTTTTTATCATAACAGTGTTTCAGTGAGTGAATTAAGCATTAAGAGGCATTATTGCTAAACAATTCTTTACTTACCAACTTTAATATCTAAAAATATAATGCTACAGCAAACTGGATGTCATAAGCCAGCGTATTATCACACTTTAATAGCATCCCAGCAGTTTCTCGACTGGTGTTGTGATATTTTGGCTGAGTAACATATTTGGCAGCTCTGTCGGTGAAATAGCTCCCTATAAATCAGTAGTGTAGCTCTATTTATTGCCGTTCTCCTTTCTATAACTCCGTATCCACTCTGGATGTGACACCAAAATCAAATCACTGCCGCCAAGAATCTTATGTGAAGCATTTTAAAGAATTGATTTGATATGATGTAACAGTGACATTTCAGTAATTTGCAACAGTGGTCGGGTAAAGCTTTCACTGACCTCTGACTTGCTGCTCCAGGTTAAGTATGACGGCCACAGCCTGATGGAGGATGAGCAGTTTAGTCTGGGGCTTCTCGCTCTTCAGGTGCAGCTGGCACATGCGACCCAGCTCCTTGAAGGCCTCGTTGATGTCTCGCACCCTCAGGCGTTCACGGGCGTTGTTAGCCATCCTCCTCTCGCGTTCGCGCTCCGCCTTCTGCTCCGGGTTCAGGTCCTCGTCCTCAGTGATACTGTGGGAGAAAGAACTGTTTCAGAGTTAAAGTCACATAACAACAACAAAAACAAAACATGTCGTTAACTAAGAATAATGAAAATAAAAATACCTTATATTTAAAAAAGTGAAATCTCAACAGTCACTCTTACCAGCTAAAAAACACTTTACTAGGGAAATTGGATTTAAATGCATTTATGGCTGACGTCATTCCTTCTTTAAAATAAACTGATGACCTAAACCTGGATAAAAATAACAAAATAAATTACTAACAGATTATTGTCTTTATTAGTGCGACAACCGCAGAGAGATGACAGGAAAAGAAGTGTGAGAGAGAGAGAGAGAGAGAGAGAGAGAGAGAGAGAGAGAGAGAGAGAGAGAGAGATAAAAGACATAGGTCTGTGGTCAAACTCAAACCAGTAAAGCCGGCCGGCTCATGTTTGCCGCCTTTAACCCACAATAGGCCACCAGGGCGCCACGGCATAAGAAAATGAAAACTAATTAACTTCTAACTAACTAATCTTCATTCAAACAAACAATCTAATGGTTACACGCAGGCGCATCTGAAAATTAGCAACCGATTTGCAATAATGAACTCATTACACTGAAAGACCAGGTGGCAAGCTACATTAAGTACTACTACACTTTGTAAAAACATTAACAACATTAAATGTCTCAACTTCATTAACCAAAATGAATGACATGCATTCATGTTAATGACAGCTTATATAGCATAACACAGATTTACTTTTTGACCTGGGGCTATATGTAATTCAGTCTGCTTCCCTACTTATTGCTGCCGCAAGATTAACAACAAGAACAGGAAGGAGGTTAACTCAGCGTATTTTGTTTGCGTGAATATATTGTGGCACTGATCGTGAATTCAGCATTTCAATCCAAAACATTTTCGTTGCGATTCTGCACTGATGTCAAAATCTGTCACTGACAAAAATCCATCATACTGGACAAAAACTTTGAGGTGTGTAGTGAAATTGTCTTTGAAATGATGTAATGCACAGATTAATGTTATTGTTTGGAGACATCTCTCTACAACAGGTAGGCTACCACTCAGGCCTTATCCTGAGAATCACAGGATCAATCCTCAAGATTTGGGTTGGTTTAAACAGATTTAAGTTCAAATAATTATTTTTTCTCACACCTAACCAAACATCAGTTATACCCAAAATGATCTCACTTTTGGAAAATATTTTGTTGGTTTGTGTATCAACGTGTTCTTACCTCGTGCGTGTGCCTGCTCTGGGTGTTCGCATTTCTCTTCTGTCGCTCTCATCATCAGACTTGTCATCGGTGGAAAGGTTATCGTTCATTTCATCCTTGTCCTGTTTCTCCACCTTCAGCTCCAGGGTGGCAGGCAACTGTCCAGCCAGGGCTGAAGCAAGACCTGTAGTAGACAATGTAAATGTAAAGGTAAGACCTTATACACAAACTGAGCCATGCCCATATTTGGTCAGCCATATAATGAGTTGATAAGAACGGGGAGGGGGTGCATCAGACCTCTGAAGGTTTCCAATTGGTGGTGGAGTTCTGTGCTGGATGTGGAGGAGCTGACGCTGGGGAGGCCTCCCTGGCTGTTGTTCAGGCTGGCAGCATCGTCAGCGTGGGTACCACCCTGTTGCAACACAGACAGGAATCATTGTCAAGGAAGGAAGAAGACATTCTCTGGAGACGATGCATAAAACTATACTTTTCAGCAAGAGGAGAGCGATTAATAAGAGCCTAAATCAGAGGAATAAACTTCAGGTGCCATTGCAGGTAGTCAGTCAGTCAGATTCTGTATTATGCTAGATTCACACAGGTCAAGGAATATAAGAAAGGTGTTTTCACACGTTTTTTTATTTTTTATTATATTAATTATCAATATAATATCAATATTATATGCTATTTGACAGCATGTATGTACTGAAAGATGTAACTATTCATATGAAAAGCTATTTATTTGCAAACAGAGCATTCAGGGTCTAATATTTGATTCATTCCCAACACTGGGGGGTGCTTGGGTGATTTGCTTTACAGTAGTTTGATGTAGAATGCATAACCAAGGGTAAAAAAAACACAAAATAAAAGCCACCTTTGTAACAATAGACGGATGAACGATACACTATGAAAACCTCTTTGCTGCCACATGCTCAGGCCTAGCTCTCTGTAACCACAACTACAACCACGTCTGTTTCTCATGTCTAAAATGAGACAAATGCTCCTGTGTTCGGTTTCAAAAGATGTCAAGCTGAACCCACTCAACAGTCTGGACATTTCCTTCATATTTTGTCCACATTCATAGCATAAAAATGGTCAACTCCCACCGTGTCGTACCACAAAGTCCCTCCTTCCTGAGGTTCACCACATGTTCTGGAGCTATTTAATTTCCCCTCTGAGAACCAGGGAAAGGCGGGGAAATCGTTGCTGAGGGTGGAGGGTGTCCCCTCCTTTTCTTAAAGGAATGTGATCCCCAGTCACTGTTGGCCTCTGTTAACCCCGCCACCCCGAGACCCTCCCCTTCCTCAGCACTACGCTAATCTTTGCTGTGCTCTCAACAGGTGTCCAAACAACTCTTTGTCTGAAGGAGGAGGAGGGAAGCCCGGCTCTGGCAAGAAAAGAACGCTGCCATTTTCATGGCTAAGCCTGATTACCATACAGCTGAGGAGCTCTATTTGGGTGGAGGCCATGGGTTCAGACACACGTTTCCAACGATTCAGATTTCCTGGGTTGTTAAAAATAAGTGATGAAAAGGGGTGGAAGGGGTATAGGGTGGGGTGTCAGCAAGAGTAAAAAGCCTGTGGCTGTGCCGTGCCGAGGCTGTTGAGCTCCGTCTGAGGGGACCTCTTCCCACACAGGAAGTGCTGTGTTAGTGCAGACACAGTATGTTCTATCTCACAGTCACAGTCGGTCAACATCACTGCCACAACCCAGCTCTCTGTAACAAATACATCAAACTGAGCTCTTCTGACAACCACAACAAACAGAGACTATTCAAAATATATTAATGTTGACAAAGAAGATTTGAGACCACAGACCAGAGAGGGGCATAAAAAAATCTTGATTAAAAGTTGGACCAAAATACAGTGCAGCTTTGATGACCGTGCCAACAAAACAAGAGAAATCTTTTTGGTGAAAAATAAACATTAAAATGTCTAAATGAAAATGTGTATTATTCTCCTTTTTGTTGCACTCAATTTGAAATGGCCATCAGAAGAAGATATTTATATTGAATATGCGTTTCGTGTCAGCTGGATGCCTGGGGCTGGGTTATCAGGGAAAATATAACAGTACTACAGCTGGAAAAATAGTCGATTAATTGATTAGTCCATCGAAAGATTCATGATCAGCAGCTATTTAGATTATTATTGTTTAAGTCACTTTACAAGCAAAAATGCCAAATATGTTTCCCAGTTTGTGAGGATTTGCTGTTTTTTGTCTAATGTGACAGTGAACTAAAAATGTTGGGGTTGATTGGATAAAACAAGCAATATGACAACGTTATCTTCGACTTAAGGAAGTTGTAAGTTTTACAGACAGAACAAATACTTTTGTACCGCTTTACTTCTGGAAAACCAGATCGATCTCTGATCTTCATCTGAAGGTAATATCTAACTTAATATTAATCATGGGAGCATATTATTTTCATTAATAAAATAAAATAATAATGTAACATATTGTTGAATGTGTTTATGATGAATTGTCTATGACTTTTTCGCTCATCATTTGCATACAGTATCTTTCAAGAAAAGTAATCTAAACTCTTTAGAACTGATGGTTTAGTTTAATGTGTGTGAAATTATTTCCAATCACCTCTGGATTACAGTTGGATGAGCCGCCGAATTTTAATTTCCACTGCAGATGTGCCAAATCTCTTGGCTCTTTAGAATGAAATACCTCGGATGGAGGATGGGTGAACACATCCTGATTTATACTCAGACCTGCATTCTCCCATTTCTCAAGAGGTTTAGTGCAACACACAAACACGTCCTACACCAAAACACATAATCACTCCATTACGCCTGTTTTTCTCATTTCTCTTTTACCCGGGTGTATACAGACGCTCTCAAGAGCAAGGTGAGCCTCAGGCCAGCCATGACACTTATGGAAAATATGTCAGTATAAATTCAACTGTCCATGTGTGGAAAATGGCTAGTTTTTACACATGGCAGCAAGCCTGTTTTGAACAGGAGATTTGTGAAGTTTAACAAACATGTAGGAATACACCAACATTTTCTCCCTCACTTCATGAAATATCCTAAATGCACATAAAATTAAAGATCTAAACATTTATATGAAGTTCTCATACCATCGCTGCTGTCCGACTTGGAACCAATGCAGAGGCAGGGAAGTTTGCTCCAAGGGCTGCTATTGGCCCATTTTGTGCCTGTCCCAGCAGACTGTGTATGTCGCTGGGCAGACTGGCGGTGGAGCCCACTGCGTGGTTCCTCAGAACAAGGATTGCATCATCCAGTCTGTCCAGACGATCCTCCATTCGAGACTGGGAGGACCAGAGAGGTTGAAGAGTGAAGGGTTAGGGAGAGGGAGAAGAGAGGAAAAGAAGGATAGAGCAGCTTAGTATAAGCACATTAGGAAAAAAAATTGAAAACACTGATTGTATGGTGTGGACTTAAAAAGAAAAAGAAAAGGTCTGAAACACAAGATAAAGAAGGCAATTCAAATGCAAGATCAATTGAGCCGTTTAAGCTTGAGTTGTAAAAGTCAATCAAATGCTTTTATTTCAGATCACCTGAATAAAGGACAGATGCACATCAGGAGTGCTTCAACAATTACAATTTAGAATATAACATTTAAGCACAACTTAAGCTGATTACTGCAAGCTGGAGCGGCTAAAACATAATACGACAATATGGCAACAAAGGCAATAAAAATGAAACTGCATTTCACTGTGAGGTATGTGGACTGCAAGTCCAACAAAAAAAATGAGCAAAGACATATGGAACAAGTAATGAGTAAAGACTCTATCTGATGAGTACCTCGCAGACATCCTTTAAGAAAGACATGGCATCCTGGAGATGCTCATGTAACTGCTGATGAACTCTGTTTTTCTGGCAAAGTCAAATAAGAATAAGACAGGATTATGAAAAAGATCAGCATCTATAAATACTGGAAACACACTGTGGATAGAGATTCTTTTTCTAAAGACAGACAAGAAGGGCAGGATTTGGAAGGAAGCACACAGATGCTGACCATTCATTTTGTAAGGATGTTTGCACATTTAATAACCCCTTCTACAGTATTAACGATAAGTTCACATCCTCCACATTTTATTAAATACAAAATGCGCTTCTTTACACTATTGGCTCCAAAGTTTTGCGTATAATTTTTCTGTCGAAATAAATGTCATTGTTGGTAAAAGCTGCCTTGTCCATTGTCCGGTATCAGCATTGAGTGATATAATTATGATGCATAAAGTTATGCATTGTTATATTCATTATATCCAGCTTTCCCAATACTCAAATGATATGAAGCCAGCTATTTTACAGAAATCAATACAGATAAGACTTAACCTAATAAAAACATATTCACTCACAAGATGTCATTTAGACTGTAATCTGAATCCTAAACTTGCATGTTTAGACAGTTGTTCATCACTGTTTCTTAGAACTAGGATTGAAGCGTTCCAAATTCTCAAGTAGTTGTTGACTCAACTATCAGGGAACTGTGATCCATGCTTTTATCTTGAACGAATCCTGAGATTATGTCATCATTTGAGCTGCTGCCAGTGGAATTATTCATTCATTAAAAACTGTAACATAGTCATTGGGCATAAAGGTAAAGCATTCTTCAGACTCAATGTTTTAAATTTTTACAGCTTAGACTTGAAAAATATAAAGTGATAAGTTACTTTCAGACAGATGTTATGGCCCCACACATCCAAAAGTTGTTGTTTTTCTACCAGCATTTCCATCACTGGCAAGCTTTTTAAACAGCTTGCCAGAAAGATAGGTTTTTTATACTGAAAAGTCTCAGACTACTAATGTTATTTGACACTAACAAAAAACTACCTCTTACCTCTTACTACTGCAGGTCTACAAGTCAAAGAAACCTATAAGATACACCATTAAATAAATAAAACTATAAGCACCACCTACTGCAGTGCTGTGTTTATGTTACACATCATATCAAACAGGACATGAATTGAATGTTGTTTCCACATCACTTTTATCAGCAGCAGCTAATTTTCAGGTTATCTGATTTCATTCACTTGCATTGTTAGCTTCACTTGTGTCCTCTCACTTATCTTTGGTGGCCATGAAGAGACAAAACAATGCTGGAGGCAGAGTGGGAGGAAACATCTACATTGTGGCTGTTTGAATGGGACTATGTGATAAGATTGCAACTGGAATGATTTTCACCTTTAAAGGTCGTGTTCTGTATTTTGAGCTATTTTAAACAATACAATGTGTTTAAAATGTGGATTATGCAGCATCAAATCTTTAAAATGTATTTTAAATGATTGTAAATTGTATTGCTTCGACGTAGACCATGGTCTGTATGTTGTTTTATTTTGTATTATTTGTCTTTATTGCTACATTTCTGCTGTTTGTACTTCTGTTATAATAATCTATTATAATTCAACACTTTCCTTCATAATAAACCTCTAAACAGAAAATGGAAATTCATGACATTTTGCATCAGGTAGAAGGCTGGATGAAAGGTGATCTGTAGCTCTGGTCTCATGGCAGCGAAGGAATCCTGGAGAAGTTGATCAGCAAACAGCTGCCACCGCTACACAAGCCCCCTAAACTAAACCCAACCCCCAACTGTCATCCCTGTCCTGGCCCACGGAGTAGAGGACAGATGGCAAGCCCCAAGGGACAGGTATTGTTCAGTTTGGTTATTCCTCTACCCCCACCTTCCTCAGCAAAACATTTGTCAGACAGGAATCTCCCTGTAATGATAGCTCAATCCTTCACGGGTAACTTATCCAAAGTGAGCAACCATCATGTAAGACGGAGACAGACAGGGAGCTTACCAGTGAATGAAGGGAGTTCTCATAATTTGGAGAGGAGGGGCTCTGTCCACCAGCGCGGGGCCACTGGTTGGTAACTGATAAAGAGAGGAAGAGATGTAGCGGAGGTCAGCATTAGCAATCCTCTGATTCAGTTTCCTATCAATATGCCTGATAGCTGTATCCTGCTCCACTGGGTACACCAATACAAAAGCTAACTGACACACACAATAACAGGCAGTCATAACACACTGACATCCTGATTTTCTGGTTTGCTGTTGTTCTATGTGGGATATTTTTATCTTTTAGGGCTCAATTGCGTCATTTCCTGATGGCTGGACTGCATCCTGACACATGAGCCAGCGGAGGCTTTGTCTAATACCCATTTCCACCCTGAAATGTACGCTGCATCTGTACATCAATAAGCAAAGCAGTGAGAGGCTGGAGAACAATATAAAAGATCTGATTTTAGACCGTTTTCATTTACACTTCCTCTTTCCCAGAAATGTTTAAGTCTCAAAACACATCAGAGGGATCCAAAATGCAGTGTGGGTAAATAGTGTTTTGGCTCATGGCTTTCATCAGTGTTCTTGATGAATACAGTGCCTTCATGCAAGTATTTGGCCCCTTGAACGTTTCGAACTTTTGCCACATTTCAGGCCTCAAACATAAAGATATAAAAGTGTAATTTTTTGTGAAGAATCAACAACAAGTGGGACACAATCATGAAGTGGAACGAAATTTTTGGATATTTCAAACCTTTTAAACAAATAAAAACTGAAATATTGGGCGTGCAAAATTATTCAGCCCCCTTAAGTTAATACTTTGGTAGCGCCACCCTTTTGCTGCGATTACAGCTGTAAGTCGCTTGGGGTATGTCTCTATCAGTTTTGCACATCGGAGACTGACATTTTTGCCCATTCCTCCTTGCAAAACAGCTCGAGCTCAGTGAGGTTGGATGGAGAGCGTTGTGAAAGCAGCAGTTTTCAGTTCTTTCCACAGATTCTCGATTGGATTCAGGTCTGGACTTTGACTTGGCCATTCTAACACCTGGATATGTTTATTTGTGAACCATTCCATTGTAGATTTTGCTTTATGTTTTGGATCATTGTCTTGTTGGAAGACAAATCTCCGTCCCAGTCTCAGGTCTTTTGCAGACTCCATCAGGTTTTCTTCCAGAATGGTCCTGTATTTGGCTCCATCCATCTTCCCATCAATTTTAACCATCTTCCCTGTCCCTGCTGAAGAAAAGCAGGCCCAAACCATGATGCTGCCACCACCATGTTTGACAGTGGGGATGGTGTGTTCGAGGGTGATGAGCTGTGTTGCTTTTACGCCAAACATAACGTTTTGCATTGTTGCCAAAAAGTTCGATTTTGGTTTCATCTGACCAGAGCACCTTCTTCCACATGTTTGGTGTGTCTCCCAGGTGGCTTTTGGCAAACTTTTAAACGACACCTTTTATGGATATTTTTAAGAAATGGCTTTCTTCTTGCCACTCTTCCATAAAGGCCAGATTTGTGCAGTATACGACTGATTGTTGTCCTATGGACAGAGTCTCCCAGCTCAGCTGTAGATCTCTGCAGTTCATCCAGAGTGATCATGGGCCTCTTGGCTGCATCTCTGATCAGTCTTCACATTGTATGAGCTGAAAGTTTAGAGGGACGGCCGGGTCTTCGTTAGATTTGTAGTGGTCTGATACTCCTTCCATTTCAATATTATCGCTTGCACAGTGCTCCTTGGGATGTTTAAAGCTTGGGAAATCTTTTTGTATCCAAATCCGGCTTTAAACTTCTCCACAACAGTATCTCGGACCTGCCTGGTGTGTTCCTTGTTCTTCATGATGCTCTCTGCGCTTTTACACGGACCTCTGAGACTATCACAGAGCAGGTGCATTTATAACGGAGACTTGATTACACACAGCTGGATTCTATTTATCATCATTAGTCATTTAGGTCAACATTGGATCATTCAGAGATCCTCACTGAACTTCTGGAGAGAGTTTGCTGCACTGAAAGTAAAGGGGCTGAATAATTTTGCCCCCACTTTTTCAGTTTTTATTTGTTAAAAAAGTTTGAAATAGCCAATGAATTTCGTTCCACTTCATAATTGGGACCCACTTGTTGTTAATTCTTCACAAAAATTACAGTTTTATATCTTTATGTTTGAGGCCTGAAATGTGGCAAAAGGTCGAAACGCGTAAAGGGGCGAATACTTTCGCAAGGCACTGTATGCCAAGCATCTGGATTCAAGTTCATAATCTTCCACTACAATGTTGCGGAGTTATCTTTCTCTTTAGTTTTCTGTCAGTCAAACATCTATTTGACCGGTGATGTAGTGGTAGTACAGTCAGTTTGTGTCCATCTCATGTATTTTCCAGCATACACATCTGGAAACATCTGAGTGTCATTCATACTAATACGACCCATGAAGCCGAATCTACTGCTGCAATTTTCTTCTTTTCATTCCAAATGAAATATCATGAATTTTAATCATGTAATCTACATATAGAGAAACTTAAGATACTCTGCGATAGAGATTATAATTTACCTTTGGCTGGAAGAAGCTCACTGTGGGTTTTGTACATGTATTTGAGCCAAAAAATAAAATCTACGGGCCAGTACAGGAAAGCAAATCAAGCTGATTTGATCCGGTGTAAATTAGTGCTAAAGTAAAAGGAATCCACATCTGCTCATCACATTTCCAGTTCTACGTTTCTTTCTTTCTCTCTTTCTAAAGCACAACTATCCAAGGAACCCACCTGCCATGTGCAACAGGAGGTATTGCATTATACAATCAAATAACCTAAATGGACTTTGACAATAATGAACCTTCCCAGGTTATTCACAGGATAGGAGGTCTCTGGACCATTCCAGCTTAGTGCTTCTCTGGTGTCTATTATGGTGGAGGGATGCCAAACCCAGCCTACATCCTGGTGAATGGATTCCAGTGTGACACACTCTTCAGATGGCGACTTTGTTTTGGTTATCTATTCTTTAGGGTGAATCTAAAAACTCCTCCTTTTTATAATAGCAAGGCAATAAAACATGCAGACCAGGATGAGTGGAAGCATTTACAGTATAGCAGAGGGGGCCTGGGGAATGCTGACTGTGATCAAATGTTATCTTTTCTTAATTTAAATAGTAATTAAAACGCTACAATGGTTTGAATGGCATTCTGAGTTCCACATGTGAGTAGACTGATGCAATATTTTTACTCCTAATTGTTCACTGTTTCTTTTTACAAATCAAGGCCTGTGTGGTCAGACTAAACATAATAATAAACCACTGAACTTAACACTATGGCTTTTTAAAGCAGGACAATTACACTGACAGACAAACACAAGAAACACAAGAAACAACACACCTCCCTCAAGCTCAGGAAAAAGTTTAAAACGTGTTTTTCCATTAAATCCTTCCAATGAAATGTCTCACTAAACTTCTCCACATGAGTTTTCATGTTTCTTTCCTCTCGCAGCCTTGGCTAAATCAGACTTTAATTAAAAGACTATTAAAAGTGACTTTGGAAGAGGAAATGAAAAATCCTCTGTTCTGCTCCAGCTTTCTCCCAGGTGAGTGAGACAGACACTCAACATGAGCCTCTGCTGGCTGGCGGCTATGAAAAATTAGCCCGGGCTTTGGTTCCCACGTGCACCAGAGAGGGCTAATTGAACAAACCAGTCTTGAGTAATGTGCTGTATATTGGTGTAATCCTAATGATGAATGGATTTTCAACAGCGAGCCAAATTTTGGGCCAATTTCAAAGTATCCCTCTTTTTCTAACCCCAGAAGCATAATAAGGGTGAATAATTAGCGAAACCATATCCATTTCCTACAATACTAGATGTATTCATCTTGCAGCATGTATTTTATTTCTCACATATATATATATGAATCCCATTAATAAAAAAACACTGAACCTGTATACTTATATTCATTTTTTTTCCTATCATAAAAAAATATCTAGTAACATCACATACTGTTGTAATATAATAGCATCCGTTCAATTTATGAACATATTACATAATAAACTAGATTGTAAATTCTATTGTTATGCTGCCATGTGTGGCATGCTGTACTGTAAATAGGTCAAAAGGGAGGATCTCCCTATGTGAGGCCGTCATAGCCCTGATCATCAGCTGAGTCACAGCCACCCTCCTTCACCCACTGGCAGATAAACGAGGCCTTTTGCAGCCTGGTCTGGGTGTATGTGTGTTGGGAGGAACAGCTGTCCAAGGGGCAGGGCAACAGCTGAGGATGAGGGGGGCATACGTAGAGACAGCTGTCGTCACTCCATTACCGCACATGACACAACTGCCTGCTAAAACAACACACTGGGCTTTCCCCTCTCCCCTGATTCACTTCCCATTACTCTCTCACCTCTGTCAACAAGTCTGACATATTCTTCTTATACACGTCTCTTTTTACGTTAAAAACCCAGTATGTCAAAAACAGGAACCGTCTTTTTGAGGTTCTCTCAACTCTGGGTTGAAAGACGGACTAGACACTGTTTTCCCCTGTATGTTCCATAATATTAATATAATTCCGGGGGAGGCTTGTCTGTCCATAATCAAAAATCAAGCTGACATAAAAACAAACAGCCAAGCACTTGTGTGGAAAAACCAGATTATGTAACAATAAATCTACTCCTAAGAATTTGAGACCCACTTCAAACATTTTCATTACAAGATTTTCAAATCCTTCTGTACCCTAAAAGCCACAGCCATAGTCTTTTTCATCCACACTGTTATTCCAGGGCTTGTCAATAAAACTTAATTTCCATAACTTAAAACAAAGTCCTGTTTGTATTTCATAACACTTGTCAGCTAAATTTATGAACATGAACAAAGCCCCTCCTAAAAAGCTGAGAGCCAAAACTGGTCTGTGATGTCACCAGGAAGCTATGTGGAGCAGCTCTCTCGGCCATGAAAATAAAGCCCATGTCTTGGACACTGGACCAGCAAGTGCAGATGTAACTTGCAACATTGATTTCATGCTTTTAGTACAAACCACATCACTTTGTTAACTCATGGACTGCAGATGGAAAGCAGCTAGTAAAAATCTGGTACGAAGCATCTCTTCTCTTTGCTTGAGATTAATGCTTGTATTACATGGTCCCAGAAAAATAAATTTTTTAAATACTAAAAATCGTTTTTGTACCTTTTAAAAATATTTGCCAGACTAAACTAAGCTTTCTTTTACAATAGATCCTGTTAAAAAAATGGCATTAACTGTCCTGGCATAAATAAAGCATGGAGAATGATTTTTTTAAATTCAACCTTTATTTATCCAGGTAAGCCGATTGAGAACAAATTCTCATTTGCAACAACGACCTATCACATTCACACAGTTACACATTCATAAGCTGCCCAGTACAACCACAGTCTGATCTGCTGGCCACGGAGCAGCTCCACTGGAGTGGTTGGGGTTAAGGGCCTTGCTCAAGGGCAACTCAGTGGTGGTAATGATTTTCCCCACCCAGATTTTTATCCTGTCGGTCTGGGGATTTGAACCGACGACCTCCCGGTCACAAGCTTGCTTCTTTAACATCTAGGCCACCACTGCCAATTAGAGCACATTCAACTAAAAGCGGTATTAAATTAAGTTTTAGGGAAATTTCACACTTCACTCATCTTACGCTTTTATTAATACAACTAATGCACTGCATAGTAAAAGTAATTAAATTATTAGAAAGTCATATTCATGAAAGCCTCTAAATTAGTTCAGCTATTCCAGGTCGAGGCCTAGTTCTGACACAATCTGATGTAACTTATAAAGTAGTTTCTGAGAAGAAATTCTATTCTACTGTTAATATCTGGTGTAGGTGCATGGGAGGTGTGTACGAGATTAAAATCCAACATTGGTGCTCTACCTTGCCTTCCAGACGGGGTGCCGGCAGCAGTCACCACGGTACCTGCTGAGGCAGCACCTGCTGTGGCTGTCAGAGGTGAAGGAGAACCCACAGGTGTTGACGGGTTGGATGGAAAACTACTGCTAGTGTGGTCAGGTGAATAAATCTGGGGGAGCAGAGAGAAGGAGAGAAAAGTAAAATTCCTCATTAATGCACCATCAGTAGCACAAAAAAATATATATTATATATATCTCGCTGGTCACTGTTCTTTATATCTTTAACAGCTGTTACCATCTTCCAGCCAAAAATGTATCATTAATTATGGAGATTTTACTGCCAGGGATGTCATAAAAATGCTAAGTATGCATACACATGAATCATTAACAGTGCTCAGAGAAAGGCCTTAACAAAATGAACTATAAACTCTATTGACTTTTATGCCTTTCACCTGTGTCTTGCTTTTGTATCCACTTTGTGGTCAGTGGTGATTGCCACCAAGAGTGAATACTGTATTTCTTGATAGCACCTTTCATTCTTTTAATTAATGTTGCTGGATTAAAAACTGTGAGTCTGAATTTTTTTAAACTGGACTTTTGTTTTATTATATGTAACAGTTGTTCAAGTCAACATGAAGTGTCAATTTATTGAAAAAGGTTTAAACAATAGTATGTGCATGTAACACAAATTAATGCTACACTGACACGTTACTTGGCAAATTAAAATATGTGGTTGGCTTTGTTTAATCTCCCTTATCAAGACAGGAAAAAGAGAATTTTATATAAAATGGTGAATGATTGAATAAACATGCAAATAAGGAAATGTAACAGGTTGAATTAAGGTCACACTGTTAAAAGGTTGGTGTTGAACTGGCTCCAATTAAATAACAACAAGAGTAAAAAGAGAGTTTTCTGTTTTGGAAAAAAAAAGACTCATATTCTAATAGTTAGTTATAAAACTTGCAGATTTACATGGAAAAGGTTTGTTTTTCACTTGTACAGAAAGTCACTCTGTTTATTATTACTCTGTGGTTTCAAAAAGTGCAGACGCCCAACCTGGAAACCCTGTTAAGCCAACAACAGCAAATCTCAAAGGGCTACATTTCAGCCTGCACCAGATATTGTATTGTGGACCATATATCAACATCTAGTATGATTCAAATGCTGTTTATTTTTGCACGTTTCTAAACTCTATGAAGAGGGCAACTGGGGCAAATGCCTTGGTTTTTTGGCACAAGTTAATTTTGAGTTACTAACAGACAATTCACAGTAACTGTATTATTGTGTCAATGCATCCTCTGCTAGGTTACACCGAGGTCAATGAGTTTTAGAATGACATGTCAATCACAACGGAACGAGGAGATTATGTCTTCAAACTACCACAGGGATTTCATCTGTTTAAACAAATGCTGGATTAAAGCACAAACACATCCCTGATTTTCTGTTCCTCCTGTAATAAGAGGATATTGTGCCATAATGGAACCAGTTTCAGTGAACTCAGGGTATTACTGCTGGATCCTGTCTAATTAGCGGAGGTAAAAAACAGCAGATCCACAGAGATTTCTCCTCCAAGTTAAGATCAAATTGAGCTTGCAGGCAACCGTTTGACTTCTGCAGGGATGATAGAATGCACTCATTATTAATAATCTTCTTGTTCAATCTTGATCTCTGGGCTTTAGTTTTTCAATCAACTTGGAGTATCAGGATGGATGTTTCATTGAAGTGTGGAGGAGGGATTGACTGTTAAAAATGGAGGAATGACTATTTATGCTTTTCTATACTGAAATATATCCAAATATTTCTCAGTTTCTCAAAAGCAAGCTGTTTATAACCGTGACGTCTGACCCGACAATATATATGACTTTCTTTCTTCTCACTCACTGGCTACTAACGCTGCATTCAAAGTGAAACATGGCTCATTTTACTGGAATAAATGAAAGCTCCGCCTCATCATCAGTCACGCTCCCGCAGGCGGCATGGGGCCAATAAGCACGGCCAATTTAAAAGGGCGGACAACAAAAGCTCTACAAAGGGCGGCCCGTGGAGTTGAGCCACAGCAGTTATAAACTCCCCTGTGCCCCCTGCTCCATCGCCCACCCCCACCCCAGTCCAACCGTGTCCATTTCACTCCAGCTTTGTCATGCTAATAGAATTGAGTCTGCAAATATAAAGGACTTAATTTGTTATTACCATCCCTAAACTCTCATTTTTGTCTAGTGCAAAATATTCTTCCTAAACGTACAGCTTGTGCTAGGGTGTGTGAATTTAAAATTGTTTAAATGTTTAACAGTATTTAAGGAGATTAAATTGTAAGGTTTACACTTGTACAATCAAAAGCAGCTTGTAATAAAGCAGAATTTAGTCTGGTATATGGAAAGGCAGAAATGCAAATACAATCCTAGAGGAAAAATATTATTGTTTGTCATTATTTGAGGACATGTCAAGGCTGGGATAAGATAAGTAATGCCCAAAATGTTACGCCACCTTCAAATTGGGATACTTTCTACATTTCTATACAATTCAAGACATTTATTTCCATTTTCCATTTTCCATTTCCATCCTCTGTGTTTAGGTTAAATGTTAAACCTGTTGATGGTTTCTCCTCAATTTCCATTTTCAATTAATGGGCAAATTTCCATCTTAGGTAAAAAATTGAAGACTGAGTGAAGGTCTTTCCCATTCTACTTATAAATAGTTCCTCTTGTACTGTAAATATGATATGAAGGAGCTTTAGGGCTCCGTTATACAGAACAGAGACCGAATCTAACTAAAACCAATAGATTATCTATCCGCTGATGTGTGCACAACTGTATGCAAGACATATTTCCTTCCATTATGTGAGCTACAGCAAATTAAACACTTTGATACTATGATACATTACACGATGTCACAGATATTCAGGGCTGGTTTTCCAAAATGAAGTGTAATCCACTGGCTTTAGGAGTATTTTTTATGTACAATTCCCTTTCTTGAATGCTCTTAGTTTAAGCCCACAATTATCCAGGCTTAGCCAAAAACAAGTACAAACATGTCCTCTGGGCTTTTTTTAATCATCAGTCAGTATAGCACTTAATTCCTTGCATGAATACTGAGGTCACCTTCTTTAGAGACAGAAACGGACCATTGTTTTATTTTGCAGAGTAAAGTATGGGTGCATGGGACATGAGCTTCACACCCTGAGAGGAGGTCAGACTTGAGGGGATAGGCAGAGACTTCTGTGTGGTTGACAGACTGAGTGTGTTCACATGTGTATGGGTATCCTGGTTATGATCAGGCTTTTAGAGTATACCGGTTATGTGTTGCACATATAAACCCCATGTCATGGTTTCAAAAATCGGAATATGCTACCTGGAGTAGTCCAAAAGAAACCAGGATACTGCGGCATGTAAACACCTTATCCAGGTTTCAGAAGGTTTTTTGTTGGTACAGAACATGGTGACTGAGAAGGTGAAATCAAGACACAACTGCACAAAGATTATCAGAAACTTAGATACTGTTAGAATCATGTATACAGGGATATGAATGACCATGTTTCTCATGTTCAATTTAAACATCATTTCCTGAACCAGGATAAGACACAAAACCAGGATACTAGTGTGCTTGGAAACACACTCATTATTGCTATGAATGAATGGTAAAATAAACTGAAGTCCAAATTAAATGTGGTGTTGTAACTCACCGAGGCTAAAGCCTTGCCCAGTGCATCTCCAGTCTGTGAGCTTCCAGTGGCGTTCCCCCGATTTGCTAAGAAAACACAGAGGGAGGCTTTGTAACAGCAAACTCAGACAAATGACGAGTGGTCACGGTATACAAAGCATCTGTCTAGCTGCCTGCATCACTATTTTTACAGAATGGATGTTCAGCGCTGATTACATCTGGGGCCATTTAATTAGTCATTCTGAGCAGGTAGCTGAACTGTTAACACAAGAACGTACCCATGGCCCCATCGGCTGAGTTGATGGACGGGGTGTGCGCTGCGGTGACAAATGGTGAAGTGCTGACGTTGCTTCGGCCAAAGCTGGACATGGGAGGAAGACTGGCATTCATGTCTGGGGAGACTGAGTGTGCGGGGTAATTCTGGAAGATATTCAAAAATACAAACACATAAACACTCTATTTTCAGTCACATGTGTATGTGTGTGAGAAAGAAAGAGCTTATTTATTCTCTGAATTCTATATTCTCCTTGACATTTCCCAGGCTGCGATGAGAAAAATGTACTGGGGAACCGAGATAGAGAGAGGGCAGGCAGCATCTGCAGGCTCCCTGTGATGCCCAGCCAGCTGAGGCAGGCAGGCAGAGATCAAACACTGACAAAAAGGGTCAGCAGTGTCTTCACTGATAATAACCAGACAACAACTTAAGACACACCTTCTCTGACTGTGAGCGGGTGAAGGACTGAAAAACAAATGACATGCTGTATGTGCTTACCAATACGTACGTGTGATGCAAGATTAAGTAACTAACAATCATTTATCACCTGTTTATATGCTTAGGTATCATCAGCTGAGAGGTGCTGCTTACCAAACGGTCGTGTGAGTGCAGGCTGCTGTAGTTTCCTGACTGTGGCATGTGAGATGAAGATCCGGCAAGCATTCCCCCGTAGCCAGGCTGACTGATCCCATTGGACGGGTTCCAAGGGTCAGACGAACTGTGGGTACCATCTAAAGATAATGAATTAATAATTTCAGTATATTATTGTATACAACATGCACTTTAGTTTTGACACAGTGCCAGACAGCGGCTAACCTCCGACTCTACACTTTAAAACTTGGGGTCCTTTTGCTCTTGGAACTAAAACATGATCCTCATCCTAAACACAGCTGAGATAACACAAAGACAAAAACCAACAAAGAAGTCTGCTCTTCTGTCAGTCACACTGAAATGAATACTGAACACAGGCTTTATATTACTAAATACGAAACAAAAGCTGTCTGGCAACATATAAATGTCAGTATTGAAAGTAGTTTGGTACAATATTCTCGCCTTTGGTACTTTGGTCATTGTGGTAACTGACGAAATGATGACGAATTGACAAATGATGTTCTTAAAAACAAAAACAAGCCCAATGGAAAAAAACACGACTTTAAACTTTACACAGACCTGAATTTGATCTCGTTAATAAAACACAGACTTTACAAACTCTAGACAAGACTCTAGAATATAAGAATAGATTTATCAACTTGCTTTTGAACTTACCAAAGAAAGTGCTTGCAAACATACTGCTGGAGGGTTTAGGAGAAGAGTAGGAAGGTGAATCTCTGTTGAAGTCTTCCGAGTTTGGAGATGGTGCGTACACCTGCCGTGAGAACATAAATGTTAGTCGAAAGTATTATCAAGCATGATGATGCTGAAACCTATAAAAAGCACCAGCTTGCGAATCTTAATTCATATAAAGTATCACAATTAAGATTTTGGGTATATAAAGGTATGTGATCCTACACACATGAGTTAAAACACGTGCAGATATGGCCCTAAAACAACAAACACACTTAAAGACTAGCAAGCAATCAAGCTCATGATGCGATGAGTGGATTATCAGTGGTATTTGCTTTTCAGATCAACTCGACCTCTAATGGAAGTATAATGATACACGCTTACATGCATAGACTAAATGCCTGGCAAATTACAGCATTCCCAGAGAAGCAGAAATCAAATAAGTGGTACAAAAACTGCCTGCTTTGATTTCTGTATGTTTGTTCCTGCAAGCTGGTGGTGGTACAGTTAAAGGAGAGGCACAATGGGCATGCTGTTGTTCAGCTGTGTGTGTGTGTGTGTGTGTGTGTGTGTGTGTGTGCGTGCGTGCGTGCGTGCGTGCGTGCGTGCGTGCGTGTGTGCGCGCGTGCGTGTGTGTGTGCCAAGCTAGGCGGGACGATCAAAGAGACTGGAAGCCAAACACCAGTGATGTGGTCCCTGACTTCATCCACTCCAGATGGAGGGAGAAAGGAGAGGTTAAGGGATATTGACAGAGCACGAGGGAGAGAAGGTTTGAACAAATTCTCCCTGCTACAAGACAGGACTGGATGACCCCACCATGGTGTAACACTAATCAGAGCCAGACCTGCCAGCTCGATTCCACCTGCACATTTCCAGCCCGTGTCTCAAACCCAGAAAGATGAATCCCTCGTTTAATGGCCTCACATCGCACTCAGATGTTGGCATCATTACAGCTCACTGCTCAAAGGTTGGTTGCGGATGTGATGACGGTAACAAAGGTTGTTTACTCGCTTAAATTGTTTTTATGACACAGCGCTAATGGAAAATATGCCACACAGGCAAAGTATACAGTATAAATTCAATCACTCGCTCGCACACACAGCACACGTGAACATAATATCAATACAGAGTGTAGCTGAAGTGAGATTCAGTGCTGTTGGGCTTTGCTGAGTGAGCTGGACTCCAGCGTGTTGTTCTCTGGGTATGTAATTAAAGTGCTCTGGGAAGGGGTGCAGCTCTCATGGGTCTTCTGGATTACACATGTGCCCAGGGTTGATAGTAGTTCCATGGAGATCTCAAGTTAGCCTCGCAGAGGAGGCCGGGCTTTTGTCTTTTTGCCTCTGTCAGACACTCAATGGGCAGCATATGGCAGCGGATAATGCTAATTGTTCTTTTTACCCTGGGATAACCAGTCAAAGCATTAATAAACAATCCCAAACACTGGGTGCCTCATTCCGCCGGCCTATGGAAGAGAGGGCCCACCTGGGTTTCCTTTTACAAGGCCATTAATTAAAAGCCGTCACTCACACGGATCAGCACACCAACACAGACCTACACCAGTTGTTTGAGCATCAGCAGATTTTTAATAAAAAAATAAAAATAAATTCCCTTCTGTACCCTTTCTCTCACCAGTGTTCACATATCCTAAACTGAGGCTAGCATAACATGTGTCCTTGTATTACAAGTGTACAACAATAAAATCAGTTAACACCAAAGTTGCATTAAGTTAGCTCCTATTTATGCATCAACACTCATTCACATTAGGGGAAGGTATTGCAGAAAAATTAATGACAATAATTGAGACTATCCTTAATGTATCAATGAATCCCCCCCCCATTTCTCCAAGCATACCTGCCTTTGAAGTTCATGTGTTAAGACACAAGCAGTCAATTTACACTGAGGATGTAACTTAATAACAGGAAAGGAAGGGAAATTTAAAAAATAAAAGGAAAAATCAGGAAAAATCAGGCTAATGGCCAAGAAGATCCAAGAAAAGAGTTCAAAGGCACTCTTAATGGCGTGTCCTGTTTTTGTGCTGTATGTCATTATTTGGAATCGAACCATATCTCTGGGGCATTTTTGTTTCAAGTCAAGGCTTAGTATGCACAACAGACACAACGCCTCTTCAAACAACTGCTCCGCTCAGCCTGCTTGGAGGGGCGTTGTTCAATATTTGTGCGTATATAATATAATGCTTTCTGGAAAATAAAGGTCTTAGTATTTTCATGCATTAAACTGTGTCATTTAAACAAATGTCTCGAGGGAAAAAAGACCAACATTCACTGCTGAGATGTTTTTGATCAATGAAGTTAGTTTGACATTAGAATGTGTTAAGTAAGATGCAGATGTTGCAAAGGCTATGAGCTCGACAGGAACATTTCACACTTAGTTGGTTGAGTTTGAAAAAACTTCCCTCATAAAAATCTTACTGTCCTAAAATTATATTAGTAATGAAAGGCAATATGTCACATAAACATATAGAGCTTTTGAAATTATAATTATTCAGAATTTCAAAAACCTGTTTAGTTTACTTTCATGGAACTGGAATATAAATAAAATGCACTCACACGTAAGCAAATAAATACTTTAGACTTGAAGATATTTAACAATTTAACATTCAACCGCAGGTGAAAAACAGCTCGCAAATATAAATACAGATAAGAAGAAAATAATAGATTATATAAAAAATGTAAAGATATAAAATATATGTTATTTACCAAAGTCAAAGCACATAAATATGCATGTGGATACTTTAGTTCTCTTATAATAGAAACAGAAGATCCAACATGTTTGGTTTCCTTCTTCTTTAGCAGAGCGGTAAAATATTTTATCCAAGTGCACATTCTGACAGCAGAGCAGCCTGCTGGGAGTCAGGTTCTCTAAAAATAGAGCAACCACACTGCAGAATAACACCTTCCAGTCGTTAATACCACAAAAATTTGGGGTTTGGCATCAATGAACCTCATTAAATACTCACATGTGTGACTGATGTGTACATACTGTATAGAGTATATAATAGACCAACACGCACGCACGCCTTACACTATATATACACACACACACACACACACACACACACACACACACACACACACACACACACACACACACACACACACACACACACACACACACACACACACACACACACACACACACACACAACCACTCTACCCCCAATCTGACTTTCTGTTGCATATACACATAAGCATGGATGCTTCAGTGCATGTGCAACACATGTAATGATTAGCTTCTGGGGTAGCTAACCTCCACAAAGCATGGTATAACCTGTTGCACTACAAAACAACAACAGGCACCTTAAAGAGCAGATCTTGTCTCTTTATTTTACAGTATGACATTCCACTTTTGGGGGATAAGCTTTCTGTTTAGCAACACAACAGGGAAAAAAAGGCTCTAACAATCACTGCAGGCCTTTCATTTCAATCTTTTATTTTTCACTAATGGGCAACGGAAGAAAGATCAGTGAGCTGCTCCATCTGTATTGGTACTGTGCCACCAGCTCACAAGCCAATAGCCCACTGTGAATTCTCCCAGTGCTCCAGATGGTGAGCCTGCTATGCAACTCTGCATTATAAATTAATGTGGATGAAGTTGATGCAAATAATAAACGCCACCTTTCTTTTTTTCCTTGCAAGGAAAACAGAAAAAAAGTGTGACTTCAAAAGCGCTTTTGATCATTAAGTTTGCCCGTTCTGTCCACATGCTATCAATTTTCTCCGCATCACCAAATATAACACAAGCCTGTTAATACTTAATATGAAAAAGATCAAAGTTATCAGCGGGAACAAAGAGGAAATGCTGTAACAGGTTATAAGGAAAAGTTGAAAAACAAGCATGAGTAAGATGACCCTTTCAATACAATATCATAAAAAGCCTATCCTCTTTATTTTTCCTTCATGTACCCTTTATGTAAAAGCAAAAATAGCACATGCAATGACAGGTGGCAATCTGCCTGTGTAATTTGCTTATGGCAGGATCATCGCTTAAGGATTACTGAAATGCACTACAGAGCTCATTCAGCCATTGTCAGAACTGTGTCCTTGAGCAAATTCATAAGTCCACTGGATTGATTTTTACGATAATATTGACCATAGAAACAGGAGGAATTATTTCAAAAGAACACATTCTAAAAACTTTCTGCATCACACAAGCAACCTATCTTTAGATCAATAACATAAGTTTGATTCAAAACTCATCAAGTATAAGTGCAACACAAGCGCACACACACACACACACACACACACACACACACACACACACACACACACACACACACCCATCCATAAACTACTCATACAGAGAACATTTTCAGAGTAACGGAAATCAAAGAGATCATTACAGAGAAGTTCAGAAATCACATTAGGCTCCCTGTGGTGTCAAGAATGCCAATGTGATTAAATACAGATGGAATAACAGCAACACTGGTGCTTAGAGCTCAATCTGCAAACAGGAAAGTCTAACCTCAACAGGCAGCCTTTTTCCCTTAATCATTCCCAGACTCCCACTTGTTATTATTTCAACCCAGTCTTGGAGCTGAAGCAACCAGCCAGTAAAAATAAATCCAAGGCTGCAAAAAAAACTTTTATTGCCAAAATGTTTCATTTCTGTGTATGAGAAAAAGTTTTTAACATGGCATAACTTTTCTTAATGTGTTGCCTAGAATATGAACTTGTTTGTACACAGCTGGGGTATAAAGCAGCATACCAAGTTTAAAGCAAAACACTTGAATTATTAAATTGTACGGTCACAGAGCTTTAACTGATGTAATGGAAATGGAGAGAGGAGCCTCAGGCACATGCATTCACACACACAAGAACACAGTGCTTTTATGTTCAAATAAATGAAATACTAAAATGATAGACAGGACAGTCAGATGGACAAGCAGACTGAGACAGACAATCACACACACACACACACACACACTTCTTCTAGCTCTTCTCTGTCTAATACACACACATTCCCAAAGAGACTACTCACCGATTTCCCGTTGTAGTAATACATTAAAGAGTTACTGCCCATTCCTGGGACAGGGTAGGCGCAATACATTATAGCTTTAACAGTTTAAGTGATACAGATACACTACAGCAGCACACTTTTTCTCTCATACATCCAAGCCGTTCAAAAGGGTCTAATAATTCTTCCAGTACTGGCCTCCACACAGACCCACTCAGAGGAAACTTATGCAAAGCAGGACTGTGCCATTCCACACTGTGTGAAGGGGGTTGCTGTCAGAAGGGAGTGGCTCATGTGGTACATCCCTCTCTTAAGCCTCTAAGTGCTGAGGCAAAGAGGAAAAGGACGAGGGGGAGGGGAGGGGAGTGTAGAAAAGATAAAGCGAAGTGGGCGGGACAGAAAACAAATGTGTGAGCGGATTAAAAAAAAGTAGCAGAGTAAAAAGAATTTAATTCCAAGCATAAAATATTTTGATTTTCTGCAGGGAATCCCCAGCAAACTGAAACTAAAATAATTTCATTCAAAGCTGGATTTCATTAATATGTGGAATTAAAAGGCGTCCAAATGAGTGCATAAATAGTGTGAGCCTGTTCTCTTCCACACATTTTAATCCAGAGTGTCTTTGTGATGATTTAATGACTTTACGGGCAGGGGGGGTAAAATATGTCTTTTTGTAAGAACGCAAGCTTCTGGCAACACATTTAACCTGTTTTCACACATGGCTCACACACACACACACACACACACACACACACATCAGGAGTAATTAGTAAGAGAATGTGAAGACTCAACATGTAAGGCAAATATCCATGAATCCAAATCCAAAAATGAGAGGAAAAGAAAGATGAACAAACTGTATTTATGAAATGTGAAATATGAGTTTTGGTGTTGGCAGAGTGAGACCTTTAGCTGAAGTGCCTGTAAACACAGAGTTGTAAACCATGCAACAACTGCAAAGGGAAGCTGGCTCGTGACGTTGGAACATGAAAATAATGCTCCATTTCCTAAACCCTGGGGGCCTCAGATGGGGGGGAGCACCGGGGGGCATAACATCGACAGCCATTTTACCATGGTTTACTGTCACTGCGAGCCACACAGCTCCCCATTACCTTTATCACGTAGGAGGAGGGGGAGTAGGGGAGAGCCAACGAGAGGAGAAGAAAGGAGAGGAGGAGAGGATAGATACCATATTCCAGTGAGAGCCCAGTCTGTCCTGTCTAACTGGAGCCTTTCATGTCTGCCACTCGAAGCTTCCTGGACTAAACACAGGCCTGTAGACTCATTGAGAACATTATTGTAATAGAGAGATGAAAGCTTCCACTTCCCGAAGAAAACTAGGCCTTTATTATGCTTTCCCTTTTAGTGCTGTTATTATTTATCCCTCTTTCTTCTCTAGGACTCTTTTAAACTCGTCCAAAACGCTGGCTCTACATGCGGTTACTGCTTTATATCTGGCGCTGTTTCAAGTTGAGGCTTTAAGGAAAATGGTCATGATAGAAGTGTTTGAAGGGGTCTAAAACAAGTCCAGACACACAGCACGGTGTTGCAAGGAAAACACATGAAAGCAGGAGAAAATAAGCATTCATTTGGGAAATGATGTACACATACTGTATCGTACCAGTGCTGGCTGACTCAGGACACTGCGGCCATTCTTTTGATACTGACTCTGCAGGAGACACAGTCTATGCCTTTCAAGTGGAGAAAATGTTTTATTGAATCAAACTGAATGATTCTCCGTGGATGATTCAGTGCTTCAGTCTAGGAGGCTTTCCGACTGTGAGGCGAGAGTTGAAGGGTGGGCTTGGAGGGAAAGGCGTGAGGCAAAGATAGTGCGTGAGGTGCAGGGACAGGTGCATGCTGGTGTTGATTTTGACAACAGGAAGTAAGTTATTGTAGTTTGACCCACTGATGTGGCCGGTTTACCAACACGGTCAGCAGTTGGAGCAGCAGCAGTGGCTGTGACAAAAACCCTTAGCGCCCGATAGCCACAATTTGTGTCAAGATTTGCACCCCTTAGAGTCATAACTCAGTCAACTCTAAACACAGAGACATGATAAACATATTTCTAGATGCACTGGGACTGTGACTGTAATTGTTCGTGAATGTCATTATCCCTGACGTCTATTATAAAAAAAAGAAAAATATCCATAAATCTGCTTAGAAATCATAGGAAAAGAGACACTCCTTATAACTCAAGTACTTCTGAGAATCATCATGTTTTCAAATTTTCGTTAATATCAAAGTAATCCAGTGATAGTTGTCTGTACATCGGTGCACTGCATACAGAAACTGCTAATAGCTTATGGTGGACATAGTTGTCTCGATTTTGTCTGAGGGTGGGCTCACAGGGTCAGACTTTGAAACCCCCTTGTCTAGGAGATGAAGGCTCAGCTCCACCCACCTGTTCACACTACCCTCTCTAAAGACACTCGAGTCATCACAAGGTGCTTTTCTTGGGATTTGTTTGGGTGTTGAAAAACACAGAGCAAATCCACAGGCTGAGGTCACCCCCATCTCATGCATGGATTTAGGGATGATGTCATCAGACAGGAAGATTGTTTCCTGTAAGCTCTGGTTCTAATTAGAGAGGGCTGACTCAGAGGGGGGGTGGGGCATGGGGATGGAGCCCCACCTCTCAAACTCCTGGCTGTATCATGAATGGAATAACTTATGGTTCCTGTAGGTTTCATCAAGTTAAACTTAAGATGATTGTAAGAAATTCTTAATAAACATAGAATGCAATTTAGCTCAGTAGGAATATTTTCTTTTTCGGAAGAAGGGCAAAAACCAGAATTTTGTGTGCATGTAAATGTAGTCACTACCGTTTCTCTCAGAGAGCAGAAATAGAGATGATGTGATAGAAGGTAAAGAAAAGCACAAGGGAAACCTGTCTGACCCTGCTGACTGTCTCACACTGCATCACAGGGCATCGGAGTTTCGACACGACTGCTATAGAAGAATGCAGTCATGTCACAGCTGTATTCATTCTAGTTGTTGCTTTTGACTGACTGACCCCTAGTTCCCCGTATTATATATAAAGGCACTCAAAGAGAATGCTGAGCTTGTTTGGATCCACATACAATAAGTGGTAAACACAACATCATCTTTAAATTTCACAACTCTCATAAAGCAAACCCAGCCCAATAGTTTGTTAATAAATAGCCATAATAGTTCCCGCTTTGGGTGTTTCCTTCAATTATTTAAAAATCACAAAGATAAGCACTTTTGAATTCAAAAAAATATCTCATCTTTAATATTTCAGCCTATTTACAGTACAAACCTTGCCAATGAACTATGAGAAAAAGAAAAAAAATCACTATTTGTTTTATTTATCGTTTACATTTATCGTTATCTAATTAAATGTGCAATTAATTGTGATTTTGATTTTAGGTCAAATCATGCAGCCCTAACTTACAGGCACAGTGGAACAAAATGCAAATTTGCACCTGGGAATATTTAAAAAATGTTTGCATCATTTATTTCTGAATTATAAATACTTCCATTTTGAAGTACAGTACAGGCCAAAAGTTTGGACACACCTTCTCATTCAATGTGTTTCTTTATTTTCATGACTATTTACATTGTAGATTCTCACTGAAGGCATCAAAACTATGAATGAACACATATGGAATTATGTACTTAACAAAAAAGTGTGAAATAACTGAAAACATGTCTTATATTTTAGATTCTTTGCTTTTTTTGATAGCGCTGCAGACCCTTGGTGTTCTCTCAATGAGCTTCATGAGGTAGTCACCTGAAATGGTTTTCACTTCACAGATGTGCTTTGTCAGGGTTAATTAGTGGAATTTTTTCCTTTATTAATAAAAAAGCAAAGGCTGGCTACTTTGAAGAATCTAAAATATAAGACATGTTTTCAGTTATTTCACACTTTTTTGTTAAGTACATAATTCCATATGTGTTCATTCATAGTTTTGATGCCTTCAGTGAGAATCTACAATGTAAATAGTCATGAAAATAAAAAGGAAATGCATTGAATGAGAAGGTGTGTCCAAACTTTTGGCCTGTACTGTATATCAGAGTCTGTTTTTATGAAACTAGAATCAGAACTGATCTACATGATAATGTTCTTATAGTTCACTGGTGTTGATAAACTATATATTATATTTGAAATAGCAAATGCAAAACAAGGGAAACAAACTAACGGACACATCCTGCACACTGAGCAGGATGGTCACCCACTCTCACCATTACATTTAACGGGTGTGAGTTACCCCTCACACACGCCATCTTCCAGGAGTTAAGAACCTCAGGGACAATATGAGCCTCATGTGGTCCAATGATGTACTCAGTCGCAGCAGCCTGGCTCAGATGGCCTCTAAATTACAAACACGGACTCTACCTTAGTGATTGTTGACAGGCTGTGTTCTGAGTCTGCCAGCGATCTAAAAATCAAGGTTTGCATTAATGCTGTAAACTCACGCAAGCCCTGCATAAATAATTTACAACAGGCCAGAACGTAAGTAATGACTTTAATCTGTGCATTATTTTTGTACTCTTTGTCCTTTTAACTCCTTGTTCTCCTCGCAGATGAAAGGGGTCAGGCCTCTGGCTTGTTTGCCTGTTCCATTATCTGCAGCCTCTAATGTCAGTGGTAAATTTCAGCAACGCAAACAAAGATAAACACAAAGGCCAGGGTCCCAGAGGTGGCCAAGACTGTTCAGCATCATCCCTGTCAAACCAAGGGTGTCTATCTAATCAGCCATCTGATGAGGTCATCTCTGGGGAGCGTACTAACTGGGGTCAGGTCGGAGCCTAAAATATTGTCCCCTGCCAGTTAAACAGGCTGAACAAAGAGTAATAACATGTAGAATACACATTATAGACTTTGTACTACACAGTGAAGTCCCATTCACCCGTGTTTCTACTGCAAAACTAGCCCACACAGAACATATAAATAATAAAGGATAAATAATAACCTATTCAAAAATATATAGTTTCCCCACAACATACTGAAATTCCGAAGACACCTAAAATAAATTCCAAATAACTTATAACAGCATTACACAAGGTAAATCCATCCTTAATGAATAAAAAATCAAATGTACTTAGGTCTGCATAACAGCCACCATGTACAAGCGCTGCACTATGCGAAAGCTTACGTACACTATCTAGAACCTTACACATCCAGAAAACACAGAGCAATATGGGTTTAATATAAGTTTTCACTTGATGACAGGAAGCACAGCACTCACTTACAGGTCTGGTGTGGTTTGTCATCTTGCACTGGGCAGGCAGCATATACTTGGCTTGTCTGAGCTTGTTTGCTGCCTATGGTTTTATATGGGTGGGCTCGATGAGAGGAGCGAGACTCAACCACGCGGTTTCTGTGTGGACCAGAGAACCAAACCAATGATCTAAAGGCAGGTGAAAGCTGCTTAGAACTGCAGAAGTGACTGTTTTGTTTCTGTAAGTGTGGCATGTAGTTATTTGTTTCAATGCTAATATCAGGTCACTCTGGGGGTGGTCACCCAACTTTTGTATTCATAGAAACAGCAAAATTTCAAAGTGGCTTGTTTGGTGCATATTTTTCCATGTAGCCCTCAGTCTCGGCCCTCTTTCGCTACCAGATGGGTCTGACCCATGAGTTTGCTGTGGGGCAGGGGGAGCACTGCTCCCCTGGTGGCTGAAACGGGTAATTGATTGTTTAAAAACTGAGTGGAATTATTACGTCTGGCATGACCAGATATTTTATATAACACAAAACAACTAAATGGTGGTAGGTAATACATCTGATTTCATATATTGCTTTAGTAAAAAAAAATATTTTCTGGCTGACGATGGGAGCAGCAGGACGCAAAAAACGAAAATGACTGTTGCTAGTCTGGACATCTTACCGTGCCAAGGTTGCAATAAGGGTTTCCTAAATGCCACATTTGATGTCAGCTTACTAATTGATTGCGGGTTTTGTGTAGATTTGGACTTTTATACGTTTATTCCACTTTGTTTACACGGCGAAGTGGAGGAAGCCTAGTGACGAGTCCATAGCAACCAGTTTGTGTGTTGAATGTTACCCAGTGTCCTTTGCTGGATGGTCTCAATGTTTTATTGTTTAGTTTCATGTGAATACTAGTTTACTAGAGGATTAACTTAGTATTTGAAGTAATGCAGTAATGCAGGAAGTGTGCATTTAGTTTCCATGCTTATTGTGTTTCCACAACAACGTTAGTGAGTAAATCTACTGAAATGGCCACCACACCATAACAGAGGAGTGTGATGCATCAGATGAGAAAGCAGAGATTTAGTCACGTATGTCATTGCTGTAAAAAAACAATGGGAATCTGTATATCTTTGCCAAGTGCAAACCAGTACAGAAGGTATCAATAAATTATTGGGGGAGGGTCATGCATTTTTTTCCAAATCGTTTTGGAGGGTCATAGAAAAATTATTATTGGCGAGGGGAGGATCATGTCTATTTTGACTAAAGGTCCCAAAACTCCTCCGGTGGCTCCTTAAATAAATAACAAACAGTCCCTAAGCATAAAAACTGTGAACAATCATTCTCCTGGCACGACTAATGACATACTGAACAGAATATACACTGCCGTTTCAAAACAGTTTGGAAAGTTTGACCTCCTTGAAGGCACAAAAGTGCCTAATGTTTTCCTCGCCTAACCTGCCTTGCTTCATCACACTTGTGTTAGGAATTGGCTGCACTGTGAAACAATGACACTGGACTGGGGTACATGGCTCTGCAGAGTGACTCATTAACAATTATAAATACACTTCAATCAGTGGACTTTGCACGAGGTAATGTGAATTGCATGCATGTACACATTCTTTTTTGGAGAATTATAAAGGCCTGGAGTGATCCTGGATGTTTACATAGGGCTTTGCTGATGCATTTCATCGACAGTCTATTCACCAAGTCCTATTACTACGCCCTGGCATGCTCTGGTTCAAAGGAAACAAACAAAAAGAAGCTGCTTTCTCAGCAGCAGGAATATTAGGTTACTGTTGTAGTACAATATTATGATAGATAGATCGATAGATAGATAGATATGAAAGAGAGAGAGAGAGAGAGAGAGAGAGAGAATATATCTTTTGAATGTCATGCACCAGACAGCATTGCAAGGAACATCTCTTGGTCTTAAGATTCAGAGCCTAGAGCAGAATCCCTTTCGTACAGCTCACACAGTACAGATCTCTGAGAAACAAGGGTGTCTGAGTGATCTGTCAAAAGCAAATGTCAATCTATTTTGTCATCCACACTCAGGGTTCTCGCTTGAAAAAGTCCCTGAGGGGAGCTGAATCTCAGCCCACCACTTTCTTTCTCTCATCCTGCAGCCATATCGTAACCAAAGCGAGGGAGGAAGTGTCACATCAAGCTGCCTTCTGACAAGGGTGTGTGTGCGTGTGTGTGTGTGTGGGGGGGGACACTATTTACACAAACAAACTGACTCACGCACACATAAACATACACACACACAAACACACCATGCCCTTGCAGCTTCCCATAAATATCCTAGATGCAACTTTCCCCCACAAGCCACAAAACCCTCTCTTTCTCTCTCTCTCTCTCTTCCATCTTCAGTCAGGTGCCCACGCAGCTGCCCATCAGCATCCCTTAGCGTATCAGCCTGTCCAATGACAGCATGCTCTGTCCTTTGCTCTCAGCACTCAGTACTATACAGTCAAATAATGCAGGCAGCCAATTATAGCCAATGTGTCTACTGTAACAAAAATAAAAGCTTTCATGCCTTAGAACTTTAAAGATGTTCTTCTGTTACACAAGGCGGTAAGCGATATTCCAAATTTGTTAGCAAAGTTTTTTAATTACTGTTCCACTTGTTCATTTGGCAAAGCTGAAAAAAACTAGGTTAAACAATCCTTAGAATTATGGCAGAAAATAAGAATTTCTAAGGCTGCATCACACAATTACAACCACATCTGCAGTATCCCATGTCTGCAAGCACACATCCAGCAGACCACAGAGGAAGGTATGTGTGTGGCTGAGGGAGGAGCGTGTCTGTATATAAGATGAAGAAACATTTAAATGTTTGCAATCAGCCAGCTGGCCTGTCTAGATAGCCTTTACATCCTGTTGCACTGCAGTGTCAAAGCCTAAATGCACAGAGGATGTGCTGCTCCTGTAAATATTTTGATTCAGCTCCATCATGTAGTGTACACACACACACACACACACACACATCATGCTTGGGCTTGCAACTTACATTGCCAATCTGATTTAAAACTCTGAAATGTATTTTTAGACTACAAGCTGGAGGCAAAAGGGGATTTCAGAATTAAATAAATAAATAAGAAAATTCCCAGCAGTAGACATAATGATAGGATGCACTGTGTTGATTTTTTTTATAAATCAAGCAGCTATTAAGGTCTCTGGTGAGGCTCTCACACTTGCTTACACAGGCAAAAGCTTTCAGTGGCATCTGCAGCTGCATTCAGGGTTTACAGGTAGGCTGCAGGCTCTTCACACAGCTGCCTCTGGCAGAGTAGCTCTGACTCCAGGTGTGCCTTCCCCTCGACACTTCTTTTACATCACCCTCACTGCTTCCAGTGCCTGTGCCAGCAGCACAAACATGGATCTTGGCTGATAGCCATCCTTAGACATACAGCAACCTGCAACAGTCACTTTACATATTTTTAAGGGCCACAAGTAGCTCTTTACAACATTGTATGGGTCATGCCACCCTACTTCACCTATTCCTCCAATACCAATATCCTAACACGTCCTAAAACCTCCTACTCAAACATTTTCCACGTATACCACCTAACAAAAAAAACGGCTTTATGTTTTCCTTTCTCTGTCAGCAGGTTATAAGACACCTATAGCCCTTTATTCAACACTACCATCTTTATTCTTTCAAATGGGATCAAAGACTAACTGGGATAATTCCTTTGAGCTCCAGGCTTTATCTTCTGAGAAGCACTGAGTGACAAGAAGAAGCTGTATTTTATCCCATGCTCTGTCACTGTTTTTCCCCATATAGCATTGTACTGCTTGATTTTACTCTTATGAGTCACAGAACCGCACCTGCACCCATGTGTTAAGTACTGACAAAAAAAAAAAAACAGCGTCCATTTACACAACAAAGAAATGTAACCCGCGAGGCAACTATTTTTTTTTACCTCCCTTACTCCGTCTCCTTACAAATATATCACTTACTTAAGAGGAAGGCAGCACACGCTCCTGCTGCCGTCAGAGAGACTGCTTCTCTCCCTCATGCTCTGACAAACTTCTTTTCAAATACAAATCCAGAAACAAAACACATGCCAGCCTTTTATGTTGAGCAGCCTGTTCCATATTTGATTTCAGAGTAACAGGAACAGAGGTGACGATTATCAAAGCTCTGAAAGGCAAATCCAGTCTCAGACTCCCTCACCAAAAAAAAAATCTGAAAAGAAAACCCTTTTCATTTTTTAAGGAAATAAAAGAGTGGGCTTTTGGTAAACCAGTTGCTTCTTATTAAAAAGAAAAGAAAAAAAAAAAAAGAATTGTCTTGTACCAGTTCTAGGAATTTTAAGCAAGGCTTAATAAAACCTGCTAATCCACCAGGGTTTTAACAATGAACATCTGACTTACTGATTTATGCATATTAATGAACTCCAACACCCCCTGTCTAAGCGAATGCAAGCTGAGCTCCACACTTCTCTGCATCCTAATGGTTCCTGCTCCACCGGGATCATTACCAATAGAAATTTCAGATATTCTGTGCTATTAATCTCTGTCTGTCCTCCTGTTCGGCTACGTAATGACTAATTAAACATCAAAAGAGCAGAGCTGGGGATCCGCTCTGACAGCCTCTCTTTCTCCCAGGAGAGGCTGTGAGGAGGCTAGACTGTGACAGGGCAGCACTGAAAATCAATCACCTCGAAGTGCACGCACACACATTCATGCATGTGTACACACACACACACACACACAACCATGAAACATGTGCCCTACAGAGACATGTACATATTAATATGAAACAACAAACATAAAAAGTCAGAACTTAAATTAACAGGCATCACTGGTGTCACTGAGCTACAAAAAGCAACTGAATTCCCATCCAAGAAGTGTGTTAGTGATGTCAAGAGCGCTCTTTGTGTGCAAGTTGTAAGAGGGAGGGTGTGTGTGTGTGTGTGTGTGTGTGTGTGTGTGTGTGTGTGTGTCTGCATAAGTAAGCTCACTGTGAAATCTATTTATATGAGAGGTAGATGATCTTCCACTCACAGATGAAGGCAGGCCAGGAGGGACCTTGCGAACCTTTTTTGTTTGTAGAGGATCTGTGGAGAGATGAAAGCACATCTAGTCATTCACAGGCAAAAAAAAAAGAGGTAACTATGAATCTGCTGTAAACTAAGACTCACCAACAAAATCTACTCTGTGGTATTGTTCTGTATAAAGTAAAGTATTACTTGTGATTAAATCGTGATTTTCACATAACAACAACCTTTAAAAATTACAACTTCAGATACATACAAATTACATTTTCATTCTGTAATGGAGTGATGGAGTGCTGACATGTGTCTTTATTTACACACTTTCACTTCTCTATCCAGTCTAATTCCACTTTGATTATACAGTACTTGTTTTTCACTGCATTTACACTGTGCCACATTGAACCGGGGCTAATGCCGTTGACCTACAATTTAATAGTTTAGAGTGAGAGAAGGGCCAGTGACTATCTCGACCCCAAACCAGGTTGTGTGTCGGTATTGGTAAAAAAAAAAAAACTTGACTTGTTTGCTGGGTTTTTCCTGCATGGAGAGTTTAGGGTGCCAGCTTTGCTGCCAGCTTTACCAAAAAACTGACCATGTTTGTGGTAATCAAGGCTGCTTCAAGAGGCCTGTGTTAAATGCATCCCTGCCAAGTAAACTCACTCCACAGTGGCACTAGGTAAAAAGACAATGTAGCAAGAGTATCCACTTGCTAACAAAAAGAATGAGATAATATATTAATGTCCTTTTTCATTAATATAAAAAGGATACCTTTCATAGTTTTTTGGAGTTTAAACCTTGAGTGACTGTCACCAACACAAGTTCAGCTGGATTCTGTTTATCGTGAGGTTCTGATTCTGATTTCATAAGCTACATTTGCATCTGAAGAGAGAACTATAAAATATGATTTTCAGGGCATTTCTTCTTTCAGTCATTGAGATGGCACTGACCGATGGACGGAGGATCTTGTAGAGGACGTCTTCTAGGATTGGCTGCGGTGAAGGAGTAGAAAGGAGCAGCTGACTTTCCCGATGGAGTCACTGGACTCGGACTCACCAACCCGACGTCCGACCTTACAGAAGACTGAAAGAGAAAACCAACCCACAAATGCTTAAAATGAAAGGATAATATTAGCTTTCATTGTCAGAAGTGTGTTTACTTCATCTGTTTATGGTAAAATAACAATCTTGTACTCAACCACCAATAACTACATTTTTAAAGTACTTTTTTAGTGTACTTGCCCTAAATAATACCACAGTAAAAAGCATGCAAGCATTGACATAGTGTTTACTGTAAATATCAAATCATTATAAAGATGAAATAATATAATAATGTGACCTGTTGTTTATTCTGTGTCAAAGGACAGACTGAGGCAACCTTTGAAAGCGGACCACATCATCCTATCACCAATATCTATTTAACTTCTACAACACCAACAAACTGGGCTAAGAGGCCTATTAGTCTGGTCTAACAAGTGTAATAGGCTGCAGACCTAAAAATGTAGGTCATGAAAAACTGTTAGAGGTGATGTAAGACAAATGAAATGTAAAGAATAAATAAGCCAGGTTCTGTAAAATGACAATGTGTCACTGGTGCCACAGCATTCACATGACACAACAGACACAACACTGGCTCTGACCTCTTTTACACTATTGTAGCTATTCAGGAAGGAACCACTAAGGACACATGCAAATTTGGATGCTTGTGACTCTTTTTGTGAATATGTTTGATTAATGCAAGAACGAGAGAATCAAACTCTTGCAGCTTAAAAACTTTGTCATTAGTTATAGCAGTCTATCTATCTGGAACAAAAGGTGAACAAATGGGGGGGGGGGGCTACCTTCAGTTGCTGTTTACTGGTCGTACTAAAAACAAAAGAGCTACATGTTACCTCTACCTCTGTCTGTAGCTGGGTACCATCTCAGATGTTGGGTCTTTTGAGCTCTTTTTGATACATTCTTGCATAAATAGGACTACCAATATAGAAACAATTGATAATGTGTTGCTTGATTTGTTTTCAGGTCAATCAGTTTTATGATATTGGGGAATATAGAAGCTGATTTATGGCTTAAAATTTGCATATAGCTCTGCTTTGAACTCACCTGGCCGCTAGATGCTCCAGGATTCCTCCCATAGCCAGGAAATGGAGCCCTCTCCGATTTACCTGTATAAACACACAAAAGACAGTAATAACAAATGTTATATTTTATGATAGTTGAGCACACACCTGGATGAACACAGAATAATAGATTACATATGCTGTTTTGATTGTTTTGTTCTGCAGTGCTTCTTGCAATATGAACACTTAATTTGCTCTTGTAAAGTGTTCTTAACTTTACTGATAATGATTGGTATGTAATTTAGGGCCCTATGATTTCCGTGATGCGGAAAAACGGAATTCTCTTATACATGCGGAATCGCACGGAATTTGCATATATTTTGATGACATATTAAATAAAAGATTTTTTTTTTAACTTCCTTCTCATTTTTCAGTTTAAAACAAGCGTAGAAAGGTCTCTACCTAGCTAAACTGTGGCCAAATGGCATTGTTAAACATGTTGCCTAGTATCCGTATTTACTCACGTTTACGTTGTGAGATTGTTGAGTGGGGGAAAAAAATGTCGAAGCGAGTGGCTCCTGAGCTAGCGTGGCGAAATAATTAAGCTAAATATCGGGCTGAACAATACACCAATGACTACTATGAGTCTGGACAACAAATGTTTTGTAAATTTTGTCATCATACTGTTGACTGGACCCGCAAAGACACATGTAACGACCATTTAAAATCAAAAGTTCATCTCAAGAACAAAGCTAAATCCACAGCAGGCAAATCCCTCCAGGTTACGACTAAATCAATAGATGCAAGGCGTGAGTTTGCAGAAGATTTTGTTGCAATGTGTGCTGAAGCTGACGTACCGCTAGAGAAAATGAAGAGGATACGTCCGTTTCTTGGCATTGCAAGCAGGGAGGCGAACTCCCAGAAAACGCCAGCAGCCTCAGGCAGACCCACCTGCCGCGGGTCTTTGACCAGCACACGCGAAAAGTGCTGCAAGAGATCGGTGGAAAGAAAATCTTTGTTGTTGTCGACGAAACCTCTGACAACCGAGATCACAGTGTCCTCAGCATTGTTATAGGTGAGCATCCAATTAGCTTTTATTTAGGTAATTTTGAATGTGCTTTGCTGAATATATTAACAGTTTAAATAAAAAAAGCTGAATTGTGAGCTTGTGTCACTGAGTTTTTAAAGGTCAATACTGCTTAGAAATGAAAAGAAAACAAGCAAATCCCAAAAATCCGAAAGGGATAAAAATAAATCTGAAAACACAGAATTTGAAAAAAGATAAAACGGATTTCATAGGGCCCTAGTAATTGTGCCTATGGGGCTGGAGGGTTTTTTCTACACTAATAAAATACCATTGGAATATCTAAGAGGTGTTGTTCCTTTTACTGTAAGCAGCTGAGTTGTGTTTGTTTTCTTTGGATATCATCTGATGCTGGATGGAAGCAAAGAGACTCCCAAAGGTCCTGTAACATTGTACCATGTCCTACTATCCAACAAACATACGGTGGCTCAGTTGGACCTTAGGTTGGATCTCAAGAAAAACCAAAACCTGCACTTGTTTAAAACAGTGTTATGTGTCACAAAGTTATCAGTATGCAGAAAATCTAAAATAAATATGAATTACTGATAGTGTTAATTGTCAGGGAGTCCTATCAGTGTCACGTTCCGTGTGCACACCTCAAAGGAAGGCTCACAAGCAGCCATCAGGGGGAAAAAAACTTACAGCACACAACACACATGAATCATACACATCACAATATCCAAACTCAGCAGTTTTACTCCCCTGGAAAAACAAACAAACAAACAAATGAGAGCTCCTTGGGGAGAATGATGAATAACTTTAACAGCGTCGTACATTATTTTTGTCACACTTCCAAATATTACAAGCACAGACACAAGCATTGGAACTAAATTCTGTTTACTCTGGGGAAAAGGTAAATATTTCTTTGCGAGTTAAAAACTTGCATAGCCTGGATCTTTTGTTACACCTTGGCTGATCTGAACGTTGCATTCACAAGCGCAGGTGAACAGAAGCAGATCTAAGAGAATTCACTTGTGCTTATCTGCGCAGTTCTGCAGGAGACAGTTATTCTGCATCTGTGCAGGTTGCGTCTAGAGACGAAGGAAGCTGAGGAAATCAGGGAAGATGGTTAAACTGGCAAAGCTGCTTCTCTTCTAACAATAATGTGAGACAGTTCTGAGCCATCGCTCTTGCAAAAGGAAATAGGATTAAGTTGTCGGTTACCACCAACGTTCACTATCGTGGTAGCGTGAAGAAACATCTCCTTTGACGGAGAATTTGAATTTCTTTTTATTTTCAGTCTAATATCTAAAGGTGGTTTAGTGGAATTTATTTTCATTCCAAAAATGTCTTCTGAGGAATAAGAGAGTTAAATATTCATTGGCAGCATGTGTTCTGTCACACACAGTGTGTCTGATGTGAATAATTGATGGTCACTGTTGTAGTTTCAGGGCCCACCGGGACAGACAGATGTGTTTGTGAAAACAATGTCTCAGTCCACACTATGAGACCGAGAAGCAGCCACACAGCGCCCCCAAAAACTGTGGAGCCTGCCAAAAGAAAGTCTACTAAGATGCTCAATCAACAGTGAAGCCTTAACTTTGAATACACACTAAGGAAGCACTAAGCAAATTACCTTGCATAAACATTTACTGCATTTGTAAGCAATGAGATACTTCTACTTTCTTGTCAATGCATCTACAACGACACTACCTGTCGCAATAGGAAAACACATGTATATATAATTTTTCACTTACTGCAGCCATCATGTCTGCTTATTTTATGCAACATAAAAAAAATAGTTCTTAACACTGTGTAACCCAAAACTACATACAAGTTAACAATGTATCAATTTAACTTGCCTCTTTTATAAACACAGCTTTAAGTGTAGGCATCATTGTGCAAATAGATGCCAAGCTTTGATTCAGTCTACTACATGCCATCCTTTCTGTCTCCAAAAACACATAATAGACTTGAAATGTAATAAAACAATATTGTTTTTCTTTTTTTTTTTTAAATTGACTGAGCCCTGTTCTTCTACTGGGAATTGGTCTGGATTTGCTAAATCTGAGAGAGCATGTAAAATTTGATAGACAGAATTGGTTCATGAGGAAGAAATGCACATTTTTAAATTATAATTGTGAAGCACTGAAGCCACTATTGTGCATGCAGTGTATTTAGAGGAATAGATCAACACCACTGTATTACTACAATTTGAAAGTGTCTGTCTTTCAACATGACACAGAGCCTGCGATTTAACATTGAAAGGCTCCACATCCTCCTTAGGACTGGAAAGGAGGATGCTCTTGGTCTATTTGAGGCACCAATTTTATGTCCAATGTCTCTCAAATATAATTAGTCACTTGTATTTGGTCATATTTAATATGGTATGGTAAAATTCAGTTTTACTTATGATCTAGATTTGTTTTGTAGATTAGAAGAAGATGAAACAATAACCAAGTTCATAACATGAGCAGCATACACGATCAGAAATCACAGGGCAAAGCCTGTCAAAAATGCCATCACCTGTCACTGCAAACAGCACCAAAACATTTCTGACAAACTGAAGCCAGCTGAAGCACTTGTGTGACAACTAGACATTTCCACCCCCTCCTCCCTGCCCCACCTCCAATGACCTGAATCAGCCAGCAAGAAGAGAAGGATGCTGCAGTGTTCAGGGGACTGGTGGCCACATGGCAGCGTACTGTGGGGATTAACTTCAGTAGCGTGTGCAGAGGTCATGGATAAACAGGTCTCTTAGTTTGTTTGGACCACGTGCCAAACTCAAGGCCCGCCGGCCAAATCCGCCCCTCGCAGATTTTGATACGGCCCGCAATTCAATATAGGTTCACAATCAAAAACAAAAACCTAGTTTTTGTCGCTTTTTCCAAAGTTTTTGTCACTTTTTCCAAAGTTTTTGTCGCTTTTTCCAAAGTTTTTGTCGCTTTTTCCAAAGTTTTTGTCGCTTTTCCCAAAGTTGTTTTTGCTTTTTTCAACCTTTTTTGGCGCTTTTTTGGTGCTTTTTTCTATGATGGCTGAGGAACTTTTTTGCTGACTTTTTTAGGGCATCAAGTCAACCAAACTGTAAATGAGAAAGCTATATGAGACGTGCAATAACACAGTCAAAGATATTTGACTTTTTCTCTTAAATAAAAGCATGTCTATAAACTATACAGTACATGTCTGGCCCTTGATGTGATTCTCATTTTCCAGTGTGGCCCTTAGTGAAATTGAGTTTGACACTACTGGTTTAGACTGTCCTGCTGAAGATGCAGCAGCTCTGATCTGAGATCTGATCATGTATCTCATCTCTGCGCTCAGCAGTGCGAGAGCGGTAACTTGTCACCTCCATCTTCTTCTCCTGCTGGAAACAACGAGTAGGTATTTTTCCTTCTTTAGTTGATAAAACAGATATTAAAGAAACAATCTGACAAGAGTCACTTTTCAAGCTAATCCCTTTCGTCCTTCTGACAGTTTAAATCCCTGTGTAGCCTCTTAAACTCTACAATAAAGCAACGACCCGAGAACAACATCTGCTTATAAAAGGCTCAGTAAACTAAGACTATGTGGCTGAATTGCTTTTCAAATTTCAGGAGAATGCATATTTATGATGCTGAAGTTAAGTAGAACAAAGTGATATATCAAGTGGAACATATTGCTGGGTTGGCCAGTTCTAAAGCCAGGAGCCTAAATTAGCTGAATAAAATATACCCTTATCATGCAGTGACACAATCTCCTGTCTGACGCACATAGACTGTAACTCATTTAGAGGAAAATAGGTCACTGTAAGAATCTGTATTTCCCAATAAAAAAACAAAACTCAAAACAAATTGTTAAATCATAAAGTTCCACAACTGAAATATTTAAGTTTGAAACACTATCTTATAAATCAAAGACTATTCCAACTGCGAGGGAAGGAGAAACAAATAAAAGCAGAATTAATTTTATAAGTTACTGGCTTGTTGTTATCAATGCTTTGCTTTGTTTTCCCTCCTCTGAGCTCGTGTGATCACAGCCTTACAACAAGAGCAACACTTTTATTGTTATTATTTCTTGAGTAGGCCCATTTGTTCTGAGCAGGGCTACGCAGGCCTACTAATGAGTCCAAAGTGCAGTGATTGATAGGAACACAAGAATGATTATCTGCCTTAAAAAAGCAAAGCATGCAAAATATACAAAATGCAAAAAATGAGTAAATTAATTACTGCACCATCAGTCATATCAATTTAAGTATGCAGACTGCCATCACACAGTATATTCCCAATGCAATGAAAAATCTATCTAATGAGGGGAAAAATCCATTAATTCTGATTAAAATATTCTATGAAGCTGCTTATGAGCATATCGCTCAGATGTGTGAAGGTGTAACTATCACCCCGTTCCCACCAGGTAGTAAAATCCGATCTGATCTCTCTCAGGACGCATTGAGATCCTATCACTAAAACCTCACCGGAGGTGGTCTAGGCCTCATATGTCCACATTTTTAATACCAGTGAGAATGGGAATGTTTCCTCAGCCACATTAATGACCGCCTACTTAACTGTGAGCAGAACTAGGACTCATTCAAAGTATTTCTCATGTCACAGAAACCACTGAGAGTGAATCGTGTGTTTTGGATGTTTTTTATTTATCATCAGTCTCGTATTAGCTCTGGAGAAGGCTAGCGAAACAGTGGCTGTGAAACGGTTTAATTTCTTATAAATTCTTCACAATACAAATCCCCCGTTATTTTGTTATTTAAATGCTTTTATTATGAAGCGGCAAAGATATAATATTGAAACTAAACTTTAAACCACAAAGATGCAGTTAGAAGCTACAAACTGAGAGCTGACACACAGAGACTTTTAAAAATTTATTTTTCTCCTGCACAGGTCCCGCCACCCGTCTGTAGACATCTTTATGTCGGCACACAGACAGACTGTGGGCAGCGCTTTTTCAAGTCATCACACGATTCTATGTATGTATGTATGTATGTATGATTTATGTAGGAGTAACAACTGATATTTATAAAACACACACAACCAGCCTATATGCAAACGGAAATGATGTACATCTTTATTTGCATATAGAGCAGGGAAGTGAGATCTGATCACAAGTGGTCACTCAGGAGGCATTTGGAGACACATTCTACTGCCAGGTGGAAACACCCATACAGAGTTGTCCGCTTGTGATCCCATCACTCAGATCCGATTCTAAAACCAGGTCAGAACAGGCCTAAGATCATGAAAATTTTCACAAGAAGAATCTATAAAAATGTGTCCTGGCAGACAGATTACATTAGTTGCTAATTTTCCACAGAGACAAATTGTGGCAAAAACTAAATGTCCATGCTTTACTCTTTCCATCCCCTGAGCTAACACTGCTCATTAGCTGTTAATATTATTTAAAAACCTACAGTACAGTATTTGCAGCCATGTAACCAGCTGGAAAAAAAGGATGTGCCAGCTACATTCAAACAATCAAAAAAAGTACAAAGATCTGAGTGTCAAGCTAAATCACACAATACCATGTCAATTCAATACATTGAAACTTTTGCCAGCAATTATAGCTTTGTGTCTTCGTGCCTTCATTACAATATCTCTCACCGTAACTGCCACATTTGCACAGGCTTGGCTAAGCTGGTTAGGGAGCATCTGTGAACAGCTATAATAAAGTCAATCCACAGATTTTAAAGGCATTTAAGAAGTGGTATTTTGTTCCACTCAAGGACTTTCACATACAAGTTCAGTGTTATTTTAACTCTAAGCTCTGAATGCCAGAGGTTAAGGTTTTGTCAGGACAGAAATCATCATCCCAATGTAAGGCACTCTGAAGCAGGATATGTTTAATAATGTGCCTGTATCTGGCAAATGAGTTGGTCAACACAGCTTGATAACATCTCAGTGATGCACCCGTGCCCAGTTGCTGCTAAATATAGCACTTTGTATTGGACATCAGCTATTGTTTAGCCAGACCCAAAAATCTCATGCTTTTTCCATACTCCAGGCTGCTGTCATGTGCCTTTTATCAGGAGAGACTTGTTTCTGCCCATACAGCCAACATTTTAGTTACACTGATAGATTATTTTTCTGGAAAGCTCTCTCAGTGCTGCCAAGGAAGTGCATTGTTTCATATATGTTTGGTTGCCCAGTTTGGTTGGGATGAGCAGCTCCAGGTCTCTTGTTCCACATTTTATTTCTTAATGATAAAACCTGCTGAGCTCTTGCAACACTTTGCATTATACTGACATTCACTGACATTAACTGCTGTCCCAGACACCCGGAACAAAGTTAGTTTATTTTATTTGTTTCACAGAACATAAAATACAAATAAAATTGAAGAAATACAAAAATACATGTGAGGGTGTGGTAGAAACCTGTAATGGCTTATATAAAAAGCACAACCATATGACATACACCAAATGTAGACTACAGATTTAACATTAGAAAGGACATTTTCTCTTTCACTTTCCTTACCCAGATGTTCTCTACTATTTCACAAGATTAAACCAGCAACCTTACACACATTAGCTTTCTTTTTAAACCGTATTCCACACACTTCATTCTGCAATAACCACAATATAAAATCCAAGTGGTGTCCGACCACAGGACTGATAACCCTGAGAGTGACTTTTTTTTTTGTGAGCACCTTCTTCACAAGCCTGTGCAAACAAAGCAATTTGGTGTTAATGTGAACTTAGTAATATTGAGATTGTTCAGCTCACTCCAACTAACAAAACACCCCACACACTCCTTAACCAAGCATAGATAAAGCACCAGTACACCTGTTCAATTTCCATAATTATAAATTCAAGTGTGAGCAATATTTTTTCATTGTGATGCATCCTCTAACTTTATCAGTGATCACTGATTTTCCATAGTGTCCACAAATTCACATCAGCTGTAACTCTACAAAAGATAATAGTTTGAATTAAAGGACTTAAAATAAGAATCTAGAACATTTCAATCCAGTTCAACCTCAGCAAAAAAACATTGGGTGCTGAAATCCTACTGAAGGAAAAAGCAAGCTGGCCAGTCATTCATAGTGTGCCTCCTTATTGATCGCAGTGCTGCAGTACAGCCCCTTATTCTGATAATGTGAGAGGTAGTGACCTAAGCGTCTCCAGGGATCAATTCAAAACCCTCGCCACAAAAACAGCCAATTAGTGAGCTTCACAAGCTTCTCAGATGCAGTCCAAGGGCCTCTTTTTTTCCATCCAGATAACACGTCCATTTCCCTCACTCCAAGGAAAGCCAAGACCATAAAAACAAACGCATAATACAGGATGAGGAAATGTTGTTAATGTTGAAACACACGTGTTTGCTGTTGGTGTCCGTGCGTCTGTGCTCATGTTCTCATGGGATGTCTTCCATGGCACCAAACCACGAAACATTAATCCTATAAAGTCAATCGCCCATTTCTTATTGTCGGACCCCTAGCAGGACTAATTTATGGCAAAAAGAAATTTTGATGAATCTCTACTGAGATCTCCAAGACCTAAATACTGTCATACAGATGTGTGTTGTTTCCATGAAAGGGAGAGAATATGATTCTTATTCTGTGATTATTAAATCATGAACAGGATACCCTATCTTATATAAAGTCAGGTTTTGGCCTCTCTGGATGCCTTGGAAGTACAGCAAGACAGGCTCCGTGGTTACTAATGCATTCCTCTGGCAACAAGAGACGGCACACGGACAAATCAGATGTACACTCGCTCACTTTTTCCCCATACCTTTTAAAATGCCTCCTTTTGTTTCCTTTTCTCAAGAGTTTGTGTACATCCATCCTGTCAAAGCCGTTTGATGCTTCCACCAGGTTCTGTTTGACAGTGAATAAAAGCTGGCTGGGTTAGAGTTCAGGTCAGTGTGGATGAGGAAACAGGGAAGGGAGGTAGTGTACCACATCAGCTTCCTCCCTGGCTGGGGATGTCTACAACCCAGCGTCAGGAACAACAGTAGGACAGAGAAAAATGATAGAGCCACAAAACACTGAGGAAACATGTCTCCCCTGCCCTGAGCTCAACATTAATTTCTGCATACAGCCTTGTCAGCAGTGACATTATTCAAAACAGCAAGAGCAAATGTTAATGAGTTCTTATTTGCATATTTATTTTTTTCTTTGTTGAAATGTCACTGATTATTATGTACTATGATGATAAATGCATCTGCTCATGCAGCTTGATGTGTAATTAGCCATTAGGTGGAATAAATAGATCAATTAAAAAGGAGAGGGGCCAGGATTAAGAGAAATCAAACCAAGAGGAATGCAGGAGTGAGAAACAAAATAACCCATTAGGCTTGGGGGGGTGGGAAGCTTACGTTTATTGCTTTCAGATCAGACTAGAAATCTGGAAAGGGATACTAATCAAGGAAAGGTGTCTAAATTCTCAGCTAGATCAGAGATATCAAAGATTTTACTGCACATTTTTAGCCCTGAAATATGACTTCAAAAATTAGAAGCTGCTGCCCATCGCACTAGTTTATTTTCTCCCAAAATCCATCTCTGTGTGAGAGAGGAGATGTGGATTTCCTGATTGTATTTATCCCCTCCTGGAATAATCAGGTGCCATGGCTCGGCCTATTTGAATTTTTTCTAATTTGGTAAAAAGGAAAGAGGGGGAGGTGTAAAGGGGAAAATGTTTTTGCTTGGCCTTTGCCTTTTTCCAAGCCCAACTATTCTCCTGCCAGCGCTTGTTATTCACGAATGAGGGAAAAAAATGCATTACTGCGGACCAGATGGGAACATTCCACATGACCAAACCAATCAATCACCTTGGTGGGACACAGGTGTGACACAGCCGTGCAGCAACACACCATTTCACAGTCTATCAGGCACAAACACATGGTCACCAATCAATGGCACCCTGAGGACCCATGAGGAGGGGTGCTCCTCCACAGCCTCACTGGTTCATGGCTGATGACTTCATAATCACACATCCATCCTCTCAGGAGGCGATGAGCTCCCTAATAATGTCTCCCACCACATGAACACCAACACTGTAATGGATGCTGCTTCGATAGGGATGCTAACATGCTCCCCCTGCATCACACATTCATATGTGATCTCACGAGAGAGGGATATCCAGAAAAACAAGAGCACATTTGACAAGCTGATGAAATGTCCCCCAGTCGGATACTAGAATCAAGTCAGTGTGTGACATCAAAGTGTGTGTCTATGTTTGGCAAACAACTGTTGAACAGTGAAACAACAGAGATCCGAGGTGAAGGGCAAGTAAGGATACACACATGGGTTAGGAATGCTGATCCAGCTCCAAGCACTGTGGGCATATTTCCTAATTTCATAAACAAGAAAACCCCTGCAAACCTTTAGGAATATAAGCCTGCATTAAATAAAACACCCAAACAGCCTGAAGGGGATAACTCATTTGATGAGTGCACTCTGTGGAGATGGTATTGTATTGTGGGCTAAAAACTATAGCAGCCATTTAAAAGAGTTTTGTTGATTCTAAGTAGACTAAAATAAATGTACCTCCCCACCCCCATATTCCTGGCTGTGAAGAAAAAGTCTCACAGTGCCGTGCTTCTCTCTACACATCCCACACCTCGCACTCTCAGGCCTGTGCCAGGCATTGTTAAGTGGGTGTAAAGGCGAAACAAATGTTTGCATTTTATTAACCAATCACAATCCACTACAGTCCAACAAGAAGGGAGTGTAATGTTATCTAGTGCTTTGGTTTGCCAGCACACCACGCATGGACACAGGACACATAGGAGAGCATTTGTGACTGTGGAAAAAATGGAGGCGGGGGTGGGCACGAGAATTAACCAGCAACTGTTGGCCAGGTTTTCTGGGGCTCGTCAACAAAGGACTCAACCTTAGATGTGTTTTCAAGTTAGAGGCTTTCGGTGAGTAAAACTTTACAAACTTAAACTTGAATTAGTCGATGACACAGAGACTGATGTCCACTAATCAGGGGGCAATTTCATGCATTATCTATGTTGTAGTAGTGGAGTTACTCTGTAGGAAAGGAAGGAGGGGGATCCATCTCTGTGCCCAACATGGGTTTATACCAGGATTCCACTGGGCAAACCTGACCAAATTTGCACAAAGGCCAAAAAATGTTATCGGAAAAGAAAAAACGAGCTACAAATGCTGAATGTACAGGATCAGCTATAGATGTGTGAAACAGGTGTGTACAGTAACACAGTGTCAGGTAAGATTATGGACACAGAGCTATTTATTCAAGTTGTTATTAATTGAAAACAACTGTAGCTTAGCTTTAATGCTCTCATCTGTAACATATGTAAATTCCAGAAGTACCAAAGCCAGGGTCAACACTACATAATACATCAAAGTTTACAATATGTTTGCTATATACACTCACCTAAAGGATCATTAGAACACATGTTAAATTTCACGTTAATTAAATGATCTAATCAACCAATCACATGGCAACTGCTTCAATGCATTTAGGGGTGTGGTCCTGGTCTAGACAATCTCCTGAACTCCAAATTGAATGTCAGAATGGGAAAGAAAGGTGATCTAAGCAACTTTGAGCGTGGCATGGTTGTTGGTGCCAGACTGGCTGGTCTGAGTATTTCACAATCTGCTCAGTTGCTGGGATTTTCACACACAACCATTTCTAGGGTTTACAAAGAATGGTCTGAAAAAGGAAAAACATCCAGTATGCTGCAGTCCTGGGGGTGAAAATGTCTTGTTGATGCTAGAGGTCAGAGGAGAATGGGCTTCGACTCAAATAACCACTCGTTACAACCGAGGTATGCAGTAAAGCATTTGTGAAGCCACAACACGCACAACCTTGAGGCGGATGGGCTACACCAGCAGAAGACCCCACCAGGTACCACTCATCTCCACTAAAAATAGGAAAATGAGGCTACAATTTGCACGAGCACACCAAAATTGGACAGTTGAAGACTGGAAAAATGTTACCTGGTCTGATGAGTCTCGATTTCTGTTGAGACATTCAGATGGTAGAGTCAGAATTTGGTGTAAACAGAATGAGAACATGGATCCGTCATGCTTTGTTACCACTGGGCAGGCTGGTGGTGGTGTAATGGTTTTGGGGATCCCTTTCGCCTTCAGAATTGCCTTAATTCTTCGTGTCATTGATTCAACAAGGTGCTGGAAGAATTCTTTCGAAATGTTGGCCTACAGTGCCTTGCGAAAGTATTCGGCCCCCTTGAACGTTTCGACCTTTTGCCACATTTCAGGCCTCAAACATAAAGATATAAAACTGTAATTTTTTGTGAAGAATCAACAACAAGTGGGTCCCAATTATGAAGTGGAACGAAATTCATTGGCTATTTCAAACTTTTTTAACAAATAAAAAACTGAAAAATGGCGTGCAAAATTATTCAGCCCCTTTACTTTCAGTGCAGCAAACTCTCTCCAGAAGTTCAGTGAGGATCTCTGAATGATCCAATGTTGACCTAAATGACTAATGATGATAAATAGAATCCAGCTGTGTGTAATCAAGTCTCCGTATAAATGCACCTGCTCTGTGATAGTCTCAGAGGTCCGTGTAAAGCGCAGAGAGCATCATGAAGAACAAGGAACACACCAGGCAGGTCCGAGATACTGTTGTGGAGAAGTTTAAAGCCGGATTTGGATACAAAAAGATTTCCCAAGCTTTAAACATCCCAAGGAGCACTGTGCAAGCGATAATATTGAAATGGAAGGAGTATCAGACCACTACAAATCTACGAAGACCCGGCCGTCCCTCTAAACTTTCAGCTAATACAATGAGAAGACTGATCAGAGATGCAGCCAAGAGGCCCATGATCACTCTGGATGAACTGCAGAGATCTACAGCTGAGGTGGGAAACTCTGTCCATAGGACAACAATCCGTCGTATACTGCACAAATCTGGCCTTTATGGAAGAGTGGCAAGAAGAAAGCCATTTCTTAAAGATATCCATAAATAGTGGTCGTTTAAAAGTTTGCCAAAAGCCACCTGGGAGACACACCAAACATGTGGAAGAAGGTGCTGTGGTCAGATGAAACCAAAATCGAACTTTTTGGCAACAATGCAAAACGTTATGTTTGGCGTAAAAGCAACACAGCTCATCACCCTGAACACACCATCCCCACTGTCAAACATGGTGGTGGCAGCATCATGGTTTGGGCCTGCTTTTCTTCAGCAGGGACAGGGAAGATGGTTAAAATTGATGGGAAGATGGATGGAGCCAAATACAGGACCATTCTGGAAGAAAACCTGATGGAGTCTGCAAAAGACCTGAGACTGGGACGGAGATTTGTCTTCCAACAAGACAATGATCCAAAACATAAAGCAAAATCTACAATGGAATGGTTCACAAATAAACATATCCAGGTGTTAGAATGGCCAAGTCAAAGTCCAGACCTGAATCCAATCGAGAATCTGTGGAAAGAACTGAAAACTGCTGTTCACAAACGCTCTCCATCCAACCTCACTGAGCTCGAGCTGTTTTGCAAGGAGGAATGGGCAAAAATGTCAGTCTCTCGATGTGCAAAACTGATAGAGACATACCCCAAGCGACTTACAGCTGTAATCGCAGCAAAAGGTGGCGCTACAAAGTATTAACTTAAGGGGGCTGAATAATTTTGCACGCCCAATATTTCAGTTTTTTATTTGTTTAAAAGGTTTGAAATATCCAATAAATTTCGTTCCACTTCATGATTGTGTCCCACTTGTTGTTGATTCTTCACAAAAAATTACAGTTTTATATCTTTATGTTTGAGGCCTGAAATGTGGCAAAAGGTCGAAAAGTTCAAGGGGGCCGAATACTTTCGCAAGGCACTGTATATTGATAGGACAGGGTCAAACACAGTATTAGTATGGTGTTCCTAATAATCCTTTAGGTGAGTGTATAGAGATCATATGAAAAATGGGTCCAGCCAAATTACATACTCACTGGCATGGTTTGTGTTTACAGTTCTATACAGTAAGTACGACTTTCTGCAAAGAAGATTCAAGGCACAAAATGTTAAGACTTAATGGTCGCTGTTTTTTATTTTTGTGTATATCGAAGTTACACAGTGATAAGATATTCAGTGCTGTTGGCAATGGCAGCGCTGAAGTCAGCAGACTTTAAGTGTTCCACTAACAGAAATTGTTCTGAATGAATCTTTTCCCTTTAAGCTTTGCGCTTGTATTAAATAATCTCTAACATTCTTTTTGGCATCAGCTGCCGGCAGCATGAGGCGAGAGAAATGAAAAAAAGGGGGGAGGGGAGAAAGAAAGGAAGAGTGGAAAATAAAGCGAGATGTCAGATGTACAAGAAGGCCAACAAGCACAATGGGTCTTAGCGACAGAATTTGGATTTATCTTAACTTATTTTAACCACTTCTCGAAAATTTGTATTTTCAGCACAAAATAAAGTTAAGACAGAATTTGACTCTTTTCTTGTGCAACATCTGTAGACTCACATGTACATGATTATGCACAAGTATCCTGGATCCTTATAACCAACTGCTTTGGGTCTTTCCTATCAACATACATAACAAGCATTCTCTCATATAAAAGGTAGTGAAACGAGCTACACTTGAAGACAGCTTTCCACTGATTATAAATACAATCGTGGTGTGTGATGACTTATGTCATCATACCTTGGCCATACCCCAGCTCTTCCTTCCTCTTTGGAGAGACAGCCCCTCCGGGCCTACTGGGACTACAGCTGATCCTCTGCAGCTGGGAAGCCTTGCCAGTCGCATGCTGGGGGCCAGGACCTAGGGAAGGCAAGGCCAGGGCTGGGCAGGGCCGAGATGGGCTGAGAGGAGCACGAGGACAGGGAGGGCTGGGATGTGTGGGGAGATGTGGGCGGCATGTGAATGGAGAAAGGGGATTTGCGGCCTTTCAGCTCGTCTTCAGCTCTTCAAGCTCCACTGACCGCGGTAATAGATAAGCACACCCTGCAGCTCTGCATAATGACCGGCTACATCCACTTAACTGTACTGCAACACATCTCCTTGTCTTCCCTTCGCTGCTCTCTGTTCTGTTCATATATACAGTACATATATACATTTTGCACTTATCACTTTTGAGAGAATGTGCAAAAACGTGATTACCGTGAATTAGTACTATATGCAGCTCTTACTGTGAAAGCTTGCAGTATACTGTATGTGTATGTGTGGGTGAATGACATGAAATGAGTGGGGAGAGGGAGCAGCATTGGCAGCACCTGTGACCCATACTCTAGCGGAAAGTGGAGTGCACACCTGAACAGCACCTGGCCACAATCAAAGCCGGGGTCTGAGGAGGTTCTCCCATGGGACGGAGCATTAGTACATGACACCTGCCCCAGTGAAAACACACTGGGGATGCCAGTGTGATGTGAGATTGGACACTTCCCCAAAAGCCTTGAGGAACAATTAGAAATGAAAAGTGAATAGACTGAAAGAGATTAATTTTGTTCTAGTGAAAAAGACAAAGATATAATGCCTTTTTTGTATCCTAAAAAATGTACTGAGTTTTGTGTACTCCATTTTAAATTCAATTCTTTAGTTATAAAATAAACAAAACCAAGACAAGAAGAAGATTTTTGTTCACACAGTTTGTAAACAAGGAGAGGAAACTGCACAATGAAATGCTAAATTTGAATGGTAATATGATGCAAATGTTAGTTTCCAGCAGTGCATTATTATTTTCCCTTTACCAGCAAGCATTATGGCAATAAACTACCTAGAGAGCACAGACAAATACACAGCGTATGAATACCATATATCGTTATTGATTATATCAATCCAGGCCAATAATATTGATCTGAGGTATTTGCAAAACCATCATATTACAACTATAAACGTTGGCTAGGAGCATGCTAGTACAACAATGAAAGAGAAAGCAATAAGAAAACAAACACACAGGCACTGAAAAGGTTGCATGCAAGTCATTTTAACATCATACCACAGGTTGTGGGTCCTTTATTTGGTCACATTAAACAAATATCTGATTGTACTTTTTTTTTTTTAGACAAAATTTAGTCAAAGATTATTTAATCGCTTGGTCAGATAATACAAAAATCCACAGGTCCTAAAACTGGTTTTATTTTTTTCTGAGGCCCTTATGAGATTGAGCTCTGAGGTGCCTTAGTTTAGGATGACAAGTCGGGAACACATTGTAATACAACACACAGAGCTTGTCTGTAATGTATTTTAACTGCAACATCAGTATTGTGCTGTCTAGACATTTTCTTTAACTCATGGCAAAAACTCCACCTAAAGGATGGAAATAGAGACCAAGGCAATTATATAACAATGACAGAAAGTAGTCAAATTGTCAATTGTGACTTATTATGTTCTGTTTAACTAACGTGGAGTTTCTTTAAGCTGGTAATACTACTTGCAGGCACCTGCAACACCCAGTGAAACGGGATATATAGCGGTGGGTAGGGCTCGATGATATGACGCTATATATCGTCAAAACAATATTAAAATGTCTACCTTATATGTTTTGCAGGTTGTTCATTTTGCATTAAAGTTATTAATAAAATAAAAACAAATACTCAGTACATTTTATTTGTCAAGAATTTAATTCACACGGGAGTAGTAGTTATTTCATATAGACTATGTATTTATCAAATTAGCAGGAAACATGCTATATTGTGATATATATCGTTATCGAGATATGAAATTACCTATGTCGGAATAGAAGATTTTGGCCATTTCGCCCAGCCCTAGCGGTGGGCGAGACAAAAAGACAGGTAGTCACATTAAGGTCACATGTGGCTGGGAGCAGGATGCATGCGACTGTATGAGTGTGTTGATGTCAGCGTTAAGCTGATTAGTATTCATGCAGGACTAAAGCTGTACGAGTATTATGTATGAAGCACACCAGAGAAATGTGAGAATTAAAGTATGACTCAGCAGTTGGGATATCACGCCCTCAGGCACATGGCTGGAAAAAGAAATGATGCACAAGCAGTCATCACCACAGGTATGCAGTGAACATGAAACTGAAAAGGAAAACATCAAAAGGAAAAAGCCAGCTGTTTGTATTTCTTAAAACTTAAAAGTTATATAGGCTATAGGGCTATGGAGTAATTTATAATCAATCAAATTTCATCACAATAAACATAACACTATGCATGATATAGACAAGAGACCCCCCCACCCACCCACCCACCTCTGGACCTTTTCAGGGCTTAGATAATGTATTTTTGTGTGTCACAAACACAGACAGAAATCTAGACAATGGCTTGGTGGCTTTTCCTGCATATTGCATTTTGTAGTGACAACCATGATGTTTTCATGGTCCTTGTCTTTCTGGCCAGTGAAGAGTAGTTTGAAGACAGAAGGCAAGACTGTGACAAAAGGTTGACTTAAAACATGTACAAGTATTAAAATAAAAGGCAGCAAATTTAGCCTAAAATGTTTTAAATGCATGACAGAATAATGGATTTCATAGGTCTTTCGATGTCCCTATAAGACTTTTTGCTTCTTATTACAATGAAGGGCCACAAACTGTGACTCTTGACAGCTGTGAATAGCTGTATCAACCTTGTCTTGCTAATTAGCATAGCAACATAAAACCGTCATCTAGGGTTAGGCATGGGAATCAAGGCTAAAAAGGCTAAAAAGCCTTTTGGCGGAAAACAATATCAGTCCATTAAGTAAATAATGACAAAAAGGCAAACATTAGGCAGCATACACACACACAATCACACACACACACACACACACACGTCCAATCACAATACAGCATGAAGTAAAGGAGCAGAGTGCAGCTCTTTCAGCTCATCGCCTGTGTTAATTGCCCAGATTGCTTGAAATCATCCTCCCCCACTGGCTTCCCGTCATCGAGCTAACACCACGAGAAAAAGTCTTAGCACGTAATTAGATCTAACCATTTTTTAAGTCAGGGCCATGAACTGTTGACTATCCCTGTGGCTACACAATTAGACGAACTGAATGAGAAACAACCCTCCACTACAAGCCCTTAAGTCAAGTATTACTACATACGGTGAAGAAAGAGAGATACAGTGAATTACATCCATTTAACTCATCAGCTGTGCAAGAACATGAGACAATCGAGAATAACAACTGCATGAATTTAAAAGATTAATGTGTAATCCTAGAACGGTTGGACATAAAACATTTATCTTTAGACTCTGATCCAATCATGGTTTAATTAGTGAATGTCAAATCATTAAAAACAATATAATGAGAATTTAAATTACCAGCTAATCAGTGATGTACAACTATTACACAGAGATACTTCAGTCAAATAACGCCTTTGGTCACAACAGGTAGGAATCGGGGAGGGTAATATGGCCGTAAAATAATATCGCAATATTGAAAGCTATTTCTTTGATGGGGATATTTTTCACAATATATATAAATCAAAATTACAATATAAATATGATTACTGTGTAATTGTAACATCATTTCAGCTGAGCTGTTGTGGATTCACAGGATGTTTTGGAGGAGCAGACGGAGGCCGAACTGTGGCTCTGTGCTTTCAATTAATATAACTCTCTGATCATTTTTTTCCATTTTTCCATCCACTGCATCTCATTATTAAGACTGTACATCTGTGTGACACCCTAGGTGGGGAAAGTACTTGTGTGTCTGTGAGGCCACAGGAATCGCACATTGTGTAACTGCAGATCACTATGAATGATTTGTCAGTGGACTTAACGAACGCAGCCTCTTGCAACGCATGTGATGAGCGGTGGAGTCAAAGGGACTCACATGGCTGAGACTGAAAAAGTTTGTCTATAGTGCCCAATAATATGCATGGACAATGTCACTGCCACCTGCACGGCAGCATGCAATGGATCACCTGCGGGTTAGTAAGAGGATTGTAGCCCAAGAGGGTGAGGCTTAGTGCATGTGAGGGCCAGACTAGCTGATCCATACTAACATGGGAGTATGGAGAGCCCCTGGAGAGAACTGTGTCATCGTTAAGAAGTCAGTGCATTTAACCCAAACCCCATCCCTCAGTCTGAACCCCCACACACTTCTCTTGTGAGCTCCCCTTGTCAGCAATCTGACACCCGCTATGACTGTTTAACCTCTGCTCACTCAAACCTTTAAATCCATGGAACCGAAAGCTGGCTTTTTCTAATCAAAATGTTTGTATCATAATGTTTACTGTAGTTACATACACACTGACATGACTGTGTATAAGGGATTCCTGGTCACTGTGAGTCACACCATTCTGAGCACATTCAGAAAATACTGACAGTATGAATCAGTGTATATACAATACTTTTACTACACGCAAACCACATATACTGTTATACAAAAAAACGTATCATTAGTCATGCATTAGCACAAGATTACACTGAGTATTGATATTGTCCAGTGCAGTCCAGTGAAATGATCGTGTGTTATTTCAGTTGTTAAGCTGTGGCTGAGAGTTTTAGTAGTACAGAGGTCCACTGTTGGTTTCTAGAGTACATCAAATTTCAACTGCATGCAAATAATGATATACAAGATCAGAGCACTATATAATACATAGCTAGTGACTGTCTGTGGTTTCTTTGATCAACTAATACTTTGACTGATAGACTTCAGTATGTTTTCTCCAAAGGAAATTTCTAATCAGTGTAGCACTTTCTAATACAAAGCATGGTTTAAATCTACTGTGCTGATAAACTAAACCATGTAAACATGGAAAGTATGTCATTAGGGTTATGAATTGGGCACTTCCCATCAGGAACATTACATTGAATAAGAGGCAGGAAACATGAAGAGGTTCTTAGTGCCCTGACACACCAAGCTGACCGTCAGCCACTATTATATTTAACATTTTAATCAAACATATTTCAAATTGGGTTTCAATGCTTACATTTAAACAGAATTACAGTTGTAAAATTGGCCTGCTAGTTATTTTGGTTTTGTTTGTCTTTCTGCAATCCTGGGTCTTCTGCTTTTCTTATTCAATTTACGAATACACAGAAGACTGACTAGCTATTTCGTCTCATGCAGGTGGAGAACCTGCATCCAGCTCTCTGCTGTAGTCTTTGCATGTGTTCAAGTGCAACTTTAAACAGAAGACATGAGGTGACATAAGGCGCAAAGCATTTGATCAGGTTTCTTTGTCAGCAGCATTTTTTGGAAGTTGGCATGATGTGTGAGAGCTGTGATTGTAAATTCCAACACAGACAGCCTCAGGCAAACTATTTGCTTAACATCTCACCCAAGGTTTTCACACACCGGATGGAACGACAGCAACAACAACCAGAAATGTTGAGATGCCACCTGACTTGAAACAAACCATTCAGCAGTTCAGAAACTAGAGTGACTGACTGGGTTCAACCACTACTACAAGAAAAAATATAGTATAACTGTATATTTCACTGTTGTGTGGTTGTTCTCACCTCTGTTCATCGATAAGGAATAACCCCTCAGACATGATTTAATGAGGGTGCTGAAAACTCCATACTGTAGATCTATGCAAATTCCAGCTATTACTCTGGAACAACAATTTAATAAGACCATACTCATCTTGAATCCCAAGCCTAAGGTAAGCATACGCTATTCCAAGTTTACAATCAGGCTGTCTAAATCTGACATATCACTGCAACAGATCACATCCATATTCTGTAGCTCGTAAGCATAATTACAGACGCAGTTGAAAAGCGGAGATATACGCAGTGTGTGTGTGTGTGTGATATCAACTACAAGAAAGATAACATTTTGTTTCAATTCAATAACACCCATTTGCAAACTGATTGCTTTTCTTGGAAACCAAGGTCATTACATAATGAGCTGAGATGTAGTTAGCCATAAACTGTCAAGTGGTTAACATCACAATGATGCCAGTCCAAAGAGCTGGATAACACACAGCTTTTAGTTGTTATAATAGGACAACTTAGTTAATATTTAGTTGCAAAAGGGGGTAGGTTTTGCGATCATTATTAAAGTTTAGGAGAAAAACACACAAATAGGCCGATCTTTAGTAGATTTACTTTCACAAAAGACAAACTACCAGCTACCATGCCACCAACCTGAGTAAGTACACCTTAACACCACATGTTATGATTGAGAATATGTGAAAACTAGTTCCAAAGCAAGCAGAGGAGTCAACAAAGATTGCTAAAAAATAAATGATGATAAATGATAAATGGCTGAAACATGCAGCTTCTGCAACTCCAAGAGTTGAACTTGACCAAACCTCATCTCCAGAAACCTCATCTCCAGAATCATTATGTCTAATATGACTTTTATATAATTAATAGTGTTAAATAACATCCTGTTATAAACATACTTGGAACACGACGGATGGTGTCGATTAAAGGGTAATTATGCTGACCCGATAGTACTGTGGGGGTGTATCAAACCACTGATCTAAGAAACAATATAATAACAGAGAATCACTGCTCTGCTCCACCTGCTTTGACTGTTATTAGCCGGTTGAATGGGCGTTATCAGTTGTTTATCGCTATTATAGATATGAAGCGGTGGGGCCCTACTCTACCTCATTCAATGGAGTGATAACATTTGAAACGGATTTCTGCTCTGAAAATTTAATATAAAATGCAAATATGGAAATCTTCCCATTATTATCAGGAAACATTACCAAGCAAACAATGAGGACAAGCATGATTTGACAAATTCAAAAACTAAAGACAGTAAAAAAAATATAGAACACTGTTAAATCATCTACAATAAATTATATTTGATTCGGATGTGAGAAGGTCTTTGCTACAACTGTCTGTTTAACCCCACACCCCAAAACCACTACCCTGCTGCCAGTGGAAGTTGCTGAGGGCAGTTTTCATGTCTAGGAGACAGCTTCTTATGACGGAAAGCTATACTGATGGCGTGACTTCTAGCCTGGGGGAGGGTCATCACAGGAGGAGGAAGAGGGAGATACAGAGAGAGGGGAGGGGGATTAAGGGAGGAAATAAAGACAGCAGGAGATGGAAAGAAAATACAGCCCTGCAGCCTGGCAAGCCTTTCAGTACTGCTACCTTCAGATGCATGATGTGTCTTAACCTCAATCAGGCAATTTTCTAACTCAATGTCTTTCCCCTACCAAAGGGCATGTGACGGGTGAGTTGAAGAGAATCACTTACTTACCCATTATGTTCGAATTCATGAAAGGTGTTGGGGACAATCCTTCATGGGACACTAATCGACTGTCACTCAAATGATCGCTGTAATGAGGGCTGTCAGCAAAACCCTGGGGGAAGAGATCAGAATATTAAGCACATTACTGAGCAACTTCACTAATTGAGTGATATGGCATACCACTAATTAGTAAGAGGAGAGCCCAACTGGTCTGTTATGCTAATAAACATCCCCCTTTCTTTGTAATTGTCCAAATACATTAAAGAGAAAGTTAAGAAAAAAAGATCTTTACATCTCTCGTACTTACATTTAACTGTTGGTTCAGATTAATAATACATTCACATTTATAATCCCATTATTTGCCATTAAGATACAAGCATTCAGTGGACGAACCAACAATATGTATTACGCTGTTGTTGTTTTTTACCTTATCTATTATCAGTCGTGCCCAGGTGTGTAGTGCTATTTCTTTGAGTACCGAAGCGAACCTACGACGCAGGCGTGCAGTTTAAATTGTGGCTCGTTTCGAATGTTATTTAGTTCACATACATTAGACAAATACTACTATAAAATTAAAGGATGTTTTGATGCCTTGTCATTTTATGAGTTAACAGTTAGCTAGTTATAGACTGAGAAAAAATAATTGAATTCACCATGCAGCAATGTTTTTTTGCATGTGTTGACGTCATGAATCAATCAACACACCTTAAATGTCAATATTACAACTTTGACCATTCCTTTTGTTTTTATTGCCTCTCTTGCATGACATTCACTTTAGTGATGATTGGATCTTCAAGCGCATACATTTTTTTTATTTCAACTGGATTATATTAACGAAGAATATTGTATTTCCTCACTTGGAGAAAAAAAGTGGCGGAGTATCGTTCTGGTGCACTACGGCAGCACTACACCCCTGCGTGGGTATAATGTATTTAATGAAGGTGGGAGTGGTTATGAATGATAATGATAAATGCGGTTTTACTGTTGTATTTTATATCATTTAACTGTATACGATAGTAAGACCATTTTTGGCCAACTTTCACTCTTGGAATGAAAACACTTCTGCATACGTGACTAAGTGTAATCAAAAAACCAAGCTCTTTATAAAAGAGGCAAAATGCCATTGTCGTTACGGAATATTTGAGCTTTAACATTAACTAACATCCTACTTAATTCCTCAGCATATGAACTTCATATTGCCAACCTTTCATCACCAACAAACAGGTGAGTGTTGTAAATATTTTTGCTGGTTTCTTGGCTCTTAGAAAACAACTGGACCTGTAAAGCTTTATCTTTATCACAGTACATCTATAAAACAACATCTAAAACCCTAAATATTCATTTGTGTTTATCTTAAAAGTTTTATTTTTGAATCTACTATTTTATCGATATGATAACAGGTTTATATATCACCCCACAGCTCATAAGAAGGTGTTTAGAAGAGGAAGAAACAGAGAGATGCAATCCTACATCATTCCCAGGTACCTGCAGCTTAAAAAAATTGCCTTTTTCTCCTGCAGCTTAACAGTGCCTTTTCATGACAGTTATCAGCTTCAGGGGCTTAGGTCTAAATATCGGTCACAGTATGGTTTTTGAAACTCGGGGTCCCATGTAATAAAAGATACTCCGTTACAGTGCTAATCCCAAGCCCTGTGAAAGTCCTCATGTGCTCCAGTCAAATACATCTCCCCAAACTACATTAACTCCCACCAGAGGGACTGAGCAGCAGTGGGCTTGCATTTCTATAGAGGTATTTTCACCAACTCATACCCTTTGCATTCAACATACAGTAAAAAAAAAAGTAAATCTTATTATCCATCTTTTTTTTGTGAGTGGATGGTGATGGAGTAATTTCAAAGGCAGTGGAGTGTTGTGCTGTGTCGAGGGAATCCTCAGAGATTCCCTATTGTGCTCCTGCCAGGCCGCACACACTGTTAATCACACCATGAACAGACTCAATAACAACAACAGCCCTGTGAGAGAGGCTCTAGAAAACTAACACACAAAGACTTACACATACACGGCTAACGTAAGCAGGCAAAAAACATATCCTCTGCTCTGTAGCAGAAAAGGGAAAATGCTTCAAACTACAGACTTAAAGGAATAGTTTCACGTTTTAGAAAATACACCTATTCGCTTTCTGGCAGTGAGTTAGATGAGAAAACTGATATTATAATTGTCCATTAAACATAAGGCTACAGACAGCAGCTGTTTAGCTTAGCATAAAGACTGGAAACGGGGAATCAGCTAATTAACAGGTTGTATCTAGTTTGTTTAATCAGTTTAAAAGCGTAAAAACTACAATCAGACATTTTACGGGGGTTATGTTCAGGACTATTTCTGGCTAGGATCAGTAACCTTCTGGAGTCTCTGCTCGTTGCCTGGCAACTATCAGCCAAGAAATAAACGGCGAATTGTCATTCTTATGCTTCATTTTTCTTCTCCAAATTAGACAAACAAAATTACTGAGCTTTAAAACTACAGTTAGCGGACAGATATGAGAGTGGCATTGATCGTATTATCTAATTCTCCGCCAGAAAGCGAATTAGCGAATTTCCCAAAATGTCAAACTATTCCTTTAACTAAATATTAGAAAGCACTTGATGAGTGATGAGCACTTTGATCCCTTACCAACAAGTCTTCTTTGATTGTTACAACTGTGTCAATGCAACCAAACTGTGTTTGCTCCTCTGGGACTGTTGGATCATCAATCACAGATCCCTCATCATTCCCAAACACTAGTGGCCTACATCTATCCGAGACACTCACACACGCCGTCATCGCTGCCACGGGGCGACGTTGGCTAAATAACTGTCAGATCACTCTGGCCCCCAATCACTCGCCGGAATGTTTAAAAAGTCATCTCTTCCACACTCTGTGCTGCGTCCCAGGTGAACGTGTGGCTGCATGTGGCCGCTTGGGAAGTAATGATATGGTTATGATGGATGCGTGTGGGGTCGAGTATCAAGTCGGGGCAGGGCACTGGGGAAGTGGGGGTTGTCATGCAGTGGCGGTGGGCACAGACCCGACTGTCAGGCCGCCAGCCTTAAGCTACAGCTGCCCAGGATACAGCGGCTGGCTGGGAGCCAAGGTCAGCACGGCAGGTCTCGGGACTGTTCACAGTTGACTGATCACACACTCGTAGCTCACCAGCTCAAACAAGCTCAGGGACAAGAGTGAATTCCCTTTGTAACAGACTGAAAGATGAAGCACTGAGAATTTCTTCCAAGAGCCTTGGACAAATATTGTGAATAAAGCAAATCATTTGGAAAAAGATCTTATTTTTTTTAATCAATTATTTGATTCTCATTTAACAAAATAATGGAATGAAACTAGTCATTCATACTGTAAAAACAACTTATGACCAAGAGCAATATTTTCGCTTTAGAAAAGAATAATACCCAAGCTCTATGCAACGCTGATGTTACCACTGACTTTCAATATAAAGTAGAAGTAGAGAATGGCAAGACACATCTCAGGGACTGCAAATATTCACAAACATAAATATGATGCTTTCATTGGGTGTAAATGCAAGAAGCACACTTGTGTTCTTCTACACCTTTATCATTATTATTTCGTCACGTTTTGCACTCGGTTCCTTCCACATTTTTCAACGTGGAAACTTCATTCAAACATCAAAATATTCAGCTCATTTAGGAAATCCTGGCTATTACTTTTATCATCCATACCTTTCCACATTCAAATGAACAGACAGAACATTCAGAATTTAAACATTTCCACACTTTTTCCATATATTCTCAATTGTACTTTCAGCTAGAAACTCTTGTTTCATACATTCTGGCTATTATTCAACTTTCAACCCCATGTTGTCTACAACACACACATGTCTGTTCATTTTTTAGTAACCTGACACTACAACTTTGAGCATTATCAATTAATATATAATTGGTGATTTAATGGTCATAAATTAATGATTGCCAACCATAATAGGATGTCACTTTTCTCTGAATCTAATTTTGCCATAATTCACATGGTTAAGTATATCGGGTAATCTGGTCATAACTGGGTTATAAAACATGTTTTATTGAAAAAACTGACATAATTTAAAGGTCCAATATATAGCTAATACTGACAGCTAGCATGTAATGGTTACTGCAGTCCAAATTCAAAATACTGAAGATTCTCCTCACCAGCGTCGAAGTTCACGGGAGTTGCCAGGTTGAAAATGCTAAACCCAACGTCACACAGTCATTGTTAGCTTGATGCTAGTCTTGCATTGCCAGACATTAGCTAGCTACTTCACAGCGTAGCAGAGTTGCCAGATGCTATTGACGGTTATAAAAGCCTGTGCTTTCGCGGAGCTCTGTACACGGCTGACTAACGACCGCTAAAAAGACCGTGACCTCACGGTCGTCTGTAACCAGGGCACAGTCACTGTCTGTCGGCTACGCCGAACAATTTTGGCAGGGGGGAGATTCTGGTACTACTACTTCCAGACTAGAGGATGGATACCCGACCCGAGCCCGACAGGACCAGACGGGCCGGGTTCGGACAGATATTTAGAAATGATGTTCGGGTCGGGCTTGATCACATCTGTGCGATAAAGCATTGACAATTTTAAATTTAAAACAGCTTATTATGGAGGTGTGCACCTGTGTTAACGTGTTGCCTTGTTGCCCCGTGTGCGCTGATGCGCTCATCTGTTGACATTTCTGAATGCCTTCCTACAGTTGCTTAATAATAGCTTTCCACACAAACAAACGTACATGTGTCATTAGTATGAGAAAAAAAATTGATTTTAACTGTGTCGGGCCCTGGTCAGGCTCGGACATAAATATCTTAATGCCTGTCGGGCTTGGGTCGGGTTCGGTTACTGCTCTGTTGGACGTGGGCTGGGCTAGGACAGACAAATGCGGCCCGATCCACACTCTATTCCAGACCCATTATACAGCTTGTCTATACACTGTACAGTCAGTACATTACACATATGGTTGCCAGTTTATAAGAACGTGGGAATCATCTAGTTACTGTCCAACATATAACGTTAACCTTGAAGCTGGCGATATGAAACATTAGCCACAATAACATAACATAACGTTACATACATTGCAAAGCAACCAGTAGATAACACTGTGTCCCAATCCAACACCTCAGGCTACGGAGTGTTTCTGGCATATGTCATGGATCCTACGTTAGCAATTAGCGCGTGTTAGCATGGCGGCGTTAGCACCAGTCAGGATTACTTCACTTTTTTTCGCGAGTAACTAACTCAAGTACTCTATATAATTTAATGTGAGCAAATTAATGTTGAAATTAATGAAAATGACTATCCCTACATTAGCCGTGATATAGCTAAATGAATGAAGCTCAACGCTTTAACGTTACCGATTTAGGAGGAAATTAGTCAACTCTGTGTCCTTTTAGACTCTAAGCTGTCGCTTTTTAAATGCATCTCCAATATTTACCCGTGTTTTACCTCGTCTCTGGTTATGCAACCTTAGAAAGATGGGGAGTTTTTTTTTTAGGGCGTGTAGAATGAATCTATCTCCGTTGATCCTGTTCGTTTGTTTGCTGCTTCCATTGTTGTACTGCAGCTGTAACACGCTGTGTTTGCGTTTTTGCAGGCATATCTGGCAACCGGGCCTGGCTGTCAAAATGGGCAGTTGATACCAACACTGGCCAAAATACAAACAGACATTCCGTGGAACGTAAATTTCCAAGGAGAAAATTAGCATTGTTGTCAGAAAACATAGTACTTCAACTTAGCAAGTTTCCTTAATATCTGATAACATATCGGGGTAATTATTTTATTAAATACAGTAAATATATTACATATATGCCCCTTTAAACAGATTTTACTGAGGTTCATAAGAAATGCCACTCACTTCCTAAAGCATATCAATATAGGTGTGTGTGCAGCTGTGTGTGTGAGTGTGCCATGTGCTTGTTTGCGTGCATGCCTTATGGTGGTTCAGACAGCTGTCTGCTGGCTGATGCTGTGCCTTGCAATGTCAGAAACACTCATTTATATGCACCTGGAGCACATATATCTCAAGCGTCTCTGTCTTATAATTCAAATCAAGCTGCCTATGTTACCATAGCCTGTAGATGTTCATTCGGGAAGGGCACAGAGAAATAAACAAGGTAACGCAGCCCGAGTGGCTCTGACATTTAAATGAAATCTAATGGAAAGTGACAGGAGATTGACATTAAATGAAATTCATACAGGGCATCTAGAACAACCAATGTGTGAGGGACAAACAAACAGGGGGAGAGCTGTTCACACTTGCTCACACAAACAGTGCAATGTTCTCACTGTAACAGAACAATAGAGATGCAGATTAATATGCACAATTTCTTCTATATTATTATTATTATTATTATTATACAAATGCAACAAAAAAATTGTAAGTCAATTATAAACATTATGAAATTCCCATTTTCTTCTTTTGTGTAAATTTGTAATCACTAACAATGTCATAGTATAATCTGAAGTATTGAGGCTGCACAGAAGACATGCCTCCTCCTTGCATAATGCAGGATAACATTAATTGTGGCCCAACACTACAACAACAGTGAAAGACAAAATGTTAATTTTGCTTCAAACCAGTTTCATATGAGTCATGGACAAAGAAGTGTTTAGATGTGCTACAGAAAACTATTATCTAATCTATGTGTCAGTGTAGCCCCCCTTTTTCACCACTGCTCATACTTTTTTTTTTTATGACCATGAATAAGTTGGTGTACAGTATTGCCTCTGGCTGCATGAGTTTTCTTATTACTAGTGTATATAGTGGAACCATGTTACCCCAAATCTAATAAGAGTCATCAAATAGTAGCTGGGTGCCATTTGCAGTGACAGATACAATGTATTGTAAATACACTACTGCAATATCAACAAAGATACTTTTGTGTGCATGTGTAAAACCATTTGTGAGCCCAGGATTACCAGTGGAAAGAAGAGTATTTTACTGTTGTTTACAGCAGTTTACTCCCGCTAGCGTTTACAGGATATGACTGGCCAGTAGAGGAACAAACCAACGGCCTTGGAGATCTACCAAATGGAGGTCAGTGAATCCCATTCAACCCTTGCTTAAAAACGGGAATCACCTGCAGTGTCACTGCATTGGCTTGTTTCACCACTGTTGACAGACCGTTTTTGTTGCAGTTTTCAAATGCAAACAACAACTGATTTTTACTGCCAGTGCCTGCCTAAAGATACAATATTCGAGGTGAAACGAATAGTCGGTAAATCAACAGAAAAGTTACTATTTTTATATTTTATTATTTATTTCAGTACGTTTTCTATCAAAAACACCAAGAACTCTCTGGTTCCAGATTCTCAAATGTGCTGCTTCGGTTTTATAACTTATTGTAAATTAAATATCTTTGTGTTCTGGACAGTTGGTCGTATTTTGGGGACGTTGTTGAAATGAATTGTTTAATTGATTGGTTCATCGAGAAAATAATTGGCAGATTAATCCAAAATGAAAAGAATCCTTAGTTAATATCACCTGATAATACATCCAAAGTTATCAGTGATGTTTTGAAATTGAAGACATGTTTTTTAGGGTTTAAAAAACCCAACAGAGAGCTGGGATTCAATTTAGAGTTCTGTGGTTCAAGGGGTGGAGGACCCTTAAATTAACTTTTATGTTTGTTCATTAACTGTCCTTTTAATAACACTGTTTCCCCATTTTACATTATAATGATCGAGAGTAAAGTCATTCCCTCAAAGGCGCCACAACTGATCACATGCTAACTGCTGAATTCGTTTAAAAAAAATTGAACAGCATCAACATATAATTCGAGCAGAAACATTTTAACAGACCTCTACGACTAAAAATAAGCTTGAGCCCACTATAATATCGGATTGCAGAAACTGGTTTCCCTGTTAACTGTATAACATATTTGGTTCCACATATATCTCAATTCCACCACCCATGAAAACATTAACTTGTCATTTCTGTTACAGAGAACTGTGTCTATTACAGGTCATTCAACATGACTGGTAGTCTGGATGAGGTGAGAATATAACATTGTAAATGTACCGGTTTAATGTAATGAGTGTTAAATGATGTGCTGTGGAGCAGAAAGGCCATTCAGAGGCGTTATTTAAGGTGAGGGTCCTCTTACCCGGGAGGACTCATAGGAGGGACTGGACTCGCCACCTGGGGCCCAAGACGCTTGGTTGGTCCGCTCATCTATACCTGTCAGAGAGAGAGATGCACGACTCAGTCAGCAAGTCAAGGTTACTCAGATAGTTCAATGTACACACAGTATATCTACATTCTCTGTATTTGTCTCACACAGAGGCACGATGAAGAAGTAGTGAACATCTGAATCACAATGACCAAGACAATACTGCTAATTAAATACACACATAACATGCAGTGACCCTGTGATTGAGTTTAACGTGCGTGTTTTCAGTTTTGACCATTTGATACGGACAATCCTACACTTGAGACAAAGATGTGTGAAAGAAGAAGTGAAAAATGCTTGTTTTTCTATATAAAATCTTTTTAAATAATGACAGTATAAGTAAAATCATTAGTCGATAAATTGCTTGAAAATTAATTGCCAACTATTTTGATAATTTAAAACAAAAACTCACTTGAGTCACTTGTCAAGTAAACATTTATTTGTACCAGCTTCTTAAATCTGTGAATTTCCTCTGTTTTATATTATTGTAAATTTGAAATCTTTGGGGTTTGGATTGTTGTTTGGACAAAATAAAGATGTGAATTTGTCATGTTAGACTCCCCCCCCCCAATTTTCTGACATTTTATTTTTTTTAAAAGGATAAATCAAGGAAATAATTATCAGATAAATTGGTTAAAATAAGTTGCAGCACTAATTAGCAGCCAATCAATGCTAGCAATGCTACGAATAATTATAAGGGCATGCTTGTGTTAAGGTCTGATTAACATCTCACTCAAGTAAAAACTGTTACAGTTTATGTAATGGCATTATCTCATGATAGGGATTTTACAACATTTGGAAATGAATAAGAAAAGTGACTAATCAAAGGTTAAGCTTCATGTCCAAAAATATATATTTGTATTTATAATAAATAGAAACTGTTTCATGTGCTTCAATGTACCAAAAGGTAATTTACAACTCCATGATTTGGCATTGATGCATGCCAGGCTACTTTCAGACAGCTGAGTACTAAAACTTGATAAAACTCATGTTTTAAATTAAAGAAAACCTCTATGCTTCAAACGTCAAACAGATAAACAAATAAAATCAATAACTCCAACCAACTCCAAAGCAAGACCATCTGGCATATATTGAAAAATATAATATCTGATCTTTCGAATCTAATTTATGAGATAAAGTCTGTAAAAAATATTTGATGCCTCAATTGTTGTTGCTGTTTGAAACAATATTGTGTTGCAGTAAAAGGCAGTTATTGATTGTCCCTGTTGTAATGTCATCTGTCTCAGTCAAATGCAATACCGTTTGTATATTTTTAACTTCAAATAAAAAAATATCAGATTTCAAGAATTGTGTATGCTCAGAATAATAATAATAATAATAATAATAATAATAATAATAATAATAATACTCCAAGCAACAACCCAAACTTTTCAATGTCAAGTACATTTTTAACTTAAAATCTAACAAATGATATGCACTGAGGTGCCTCTATGTAGCAGGCTAAGGCATACAATCCAAAGAAAATGAATTTACATGACTGAAACGAATAACTTCAAAAAAAGCAGAAGTAAAATCTGCACTGCAAAGCCTGTAATTACAGATCAAAACACGTGGACTAGTTCTCTGATTCAAGTCAAAGTATAGCTCAGCAAGCAGCTTAACAGAAAGACTAGCTATTGATTCCCCTTAAGGTTCAGTGCAGCTTTATGGGTGCTTCTTACGCGTCACTAAGACTATTAAATGCAATCTGAGCACTTCAATATCAAAGAGAAACAATGAAAAGGCAGTGGGATGTGGTTTTCAGGATCTGTTAAGGTACAACAATATCCAATCAGAGATGTGATAAATTACACATTTTGTAATTTTAATATAATTTTGTAATTATAATATTGTGTTTTATAGTATTATTATAGATTTATTTTCAACAGGCATGCTGCCAATCAATTCTGAGTCAGAAATCTAATCATACACTGAACCAGAAAGTGCGTGACAGTTGTCTTAACTAGGAATCGCGCTCCAGTGAGCAGATATAAGTTTCATCCTGACAAACATGTTGTTTTGCTGCTAGCACACAGCAGACTCATTTCCTCTTTAAAAAGTCTGTGATAGAGAAACGTGTGTTACTAAATAGCACTTGGGTCTACATTTTGGTACTGTGACAACACCGATGTGACATATTGTAGCCCAACTGAGGCCTTTTTACACACTGAATGTAACAATGGTCAGTGTTTGCTCTCTGGGCCACTGGCTGTCATCTCGTCTGATTACCATCTCCTACCACGGCTCAAGGGTCCCCTCTCTTCTCCAGGCACAGACAGGCTGCACAATAAGATTACTCACTGACACAAGAGGCAAAAGGGAAAAACACAAATTACAGACAATGCAATGTCTGTAATTTAGGTCTAATGAATTGGGAGAACCATTGCTGCTCTTCTGTGAAGTACTCTGTGGCAAAGATGCACAAACTCCTACACTAGGACTTCCATTTCCTTCTCACACAGTATGCTCATAGCTATAATCAATAGTTTTATATGAACACTGAACGTGTGTGTGTAATATAACACAAGGAATTATCACCAAACTCTGGAGCTGAGCTTTTTAGCCTAATTTACCTCACTATTTTGGTTTTACATCCACACATACAGTATATAGTTTGTCTAACCATTCTCAACAACCATGTTTTTAGTAGAAAGCTGCAAAGTATCATAAAAAAGCTCAGATAACCCAAATGCACCCTACATGCCCAGCACCAAACTGCAGGTAGACAGTGTTGCTGAATATTTGATGAGCATACACTAAGTTGCCAGTTTATTAGGTACACCTCTCTGAAAACGAATGCAGTCTAATACAAAAGTACTGCAACAAATCCCATCTTCATGAAGGTTGTAATGTTCAGTTTTTGTTGAAACTGTTTTAGAGAGGTGTTGATTCAACTTCATGGTGATTTCAAATTATTGAGAGTAGATCAAATATCAGAAACATCTTTCAGTTGTAGTCATTCTGCAACAAAGATTCACAAGAAACATAAAAATGTATGCTTTACATCTGATGGGTATTTTTAAATTAAGACAAATAATAGTGAACCAATATGGATTTGTAGAATTTAAGGACAGCATTTCACTGTTGGAAGAGATATTTGGCTACATTTTGGGTTCGTTCCAGAGGAAAAAAGGTGAATTAGAGAATGTAAGAAAGCCTCTCATGAAAGACAGCTGCACTAGAGGGAGACACCTGAGGGAAATGTTCTTGCTTGGTCTCGGTCACTCCCCACACTGCTTTAGGATTCAATATTATGCATTTACTTGACTTGTCCGGTCATGCAACCAAGTTTGTGTTGGAACTTACAATTAGACTTGCAGAGTACATGCAGATTAAAAACAAAAAAAACTTAACTAGAAAAAAATATATTCAGCCATTTTATTACAGGCCATATGGTGGATACATTTTGTATCCTTGAATGTCCTGAAAGTATCGTGACCCTCATAGGTTTATCTATCCAGCATAAATTATAGGTCTCCGAGTATTTGTACTGCTGGGATGTCAGGATTCAGCACACGCAAGCAATTTAAGTCTGAATAATTAAATCTGTAACTAAAGCGGACATCTATTCTTCATAACATTGTTGCCACAACTCCTAATACGTGGCTATTAACAAGTTCATGTGCACAGGCATTAATAACTATGAAAAATCATACTACTATAGATGATTCTCAATAACATAGTTTATGTATGACAATGAAGAGAAATGTGTCTAGGAAATTATGTGGTCGATTTTAAAACATCAAGATGAATAAAGTTGGCATAATGATGTTGTAAATGTCCTGTAAACCTGTGCTAATGTTTTGATAGACCGAGCAAGCACAGAGCTTTGCTATCATAACTGACTCTTACTTTCTTACCGTCTCTGCTGGGTCATTCATAAACCGGTGCACCCTCCCAAAGCACACTCCCAATTCAGCAAAACATCATCCGACAGAAAGACCGAGGTCTTCTCATGCGACCTGGCTAAAGCATTGCAAAACCTTACCTTACCAATATTTGGCAAATATTCACCACCAGTGATACTGCCTCATATCCATATCCAATAAAACACATAGTCCCACACTGAGAAGACGATCTATTTTCTCCATTTACTGTCAGGTGCTTTTATACGTAACCTGTTGGTTCAGTTCAAATGAACTCTGACACCAGAGAACATAAATATACACATATGAAGCATTAAAGTGCAGAAACTGCTATCAGTCAACAGAATTTGATTTCCCCACATGGGTCCATGATGTAGCGCTGATGATGCAGGATGACATCAACAAAACGGTCCAATCAATGGGTTACCTGTCACTGTCAGTCTGTATAACTTCATGTTTACTCTTCTTGGTTCGTTTGTATAAAGTCAGTCAGACCATGCAGACCACCGGACCAACACTCAAATGTAACGATGCAGAATATTCTCTCCCTCTGTTCGGACCAAAGGAACCAAACTACAGGTGTGAGAGCAGCCACAGAACACATTGTGTATTAAATGATCAACTTACCAGTGTCTTTATTGTTGTTGATATCAATCATTACATGCATAGAAAATAGAGTGATTATCTATTTATTTATTTTTAATTCATGAGAATTGGATCTGATTATTATTTACCACAAAACACCTGATAGATGTTTGGTTTTATTCATTTGGAAGTTGAATTGTAGGTTTTATATTAAGGAGAGACAGACAGATAGAAATTACAGATAAAAACTGAATTGGCTCTGAATAATACAGAAAATTATAGTAAAACATAAAAAGTTATAACAGTCAAAAGCCCCAACAAGATATAAATACTATTACATATACATACTTAACATAACAATAACTAGGATTACATCAAAATTTAAACTGGCCCAACTATTTTACTCAGGACAAACGGTTAAACAAACTTTACAATATAAACACAGAAACCCTCCTGGTGTTTTCATATGCCTCCAATAAGCTCTAAAACAACATTGAATACATTCACAAGGAAACCAGGATCAACTTCAGTTTGATTGAGGAATCTATAAAACCCCATTCCTTCTGAGATCAAACACTTCCCGTCACTCAAAAACTGTTGGCAGAAAAACTACAGGGGTGAAAAAAAGAAAAAGAAAAAAAGAAGCTTCTGGTCCGGGCTGCATCTTGAATAAAATGAGAAATGAGAAACGTCAGACATTTAAAAAGTAGTTAACCTGATTCGCAGCACGAATAAGTTTCCTATGACCCAAAATAAATGTAAAACCCTGATGGAGGGTTATTATACTGCATGTGTTTATGAGACTATGGAAATATGTATGTGTAACTTCTACTGCAGTGAAATTAGTTCAAGACCCGCTTCCCATGCCTTTACACAGACCACATTCACAGTCTGGCAAAGTCCATGTTAATGCAAACAAATCACATCCAACAGCTCCCCACACACACACACACACACACACACACACACACACACTTTGCTGACTTACAGAGAGCTTTTGACCTAATTTAGTTTCCTGAAAGCAGCACTAATGGTAAAACCAATGACTGCATCAAACCTCTGTATACAAATAACAAATGTGATGTAAAAACTAGACTGAGAAAAAACAAACAGTTTTCACAAGGTCACATGGCATTGATGTCTCAGCCTTCCATTACTGTGTATAAATTACATTTAATTTAGAGTAATATTCGGCACCAGGTCCTACATTCCTGGAGGAAGAGGTGACATTCCTCTTATTTGCAGAGAGACAGAGAGAAAATGCCGACTGATGTGTACCGGTATGTCACAACATTAGCTAAGAGACAAACATGACTATTATGATGGATGACAGTAAGAAAACAATGGCCAGTAGCCTATACCAACACTATTATTTACATTTTATTTTGAACTTTCTGAAAAGGTATATCGACATCACCAAGAAACAACATCAGAAGAGACAAAGAAAGTGTTAAAAGAATAAATAGAAAACAAATGTCCATGCATGCCAAGAGTCACTGTATCTCCAATGTCCATAGTCACCATAATGTACAGTAATACATGTACATTACAGCTGGAAATTGTTCATCCACAAATGTGATCCAGGGATGCGTCTGTGGGTGTGTGCATGTGTGTGTGTTTTAGTGCTTAAATAGTTCAAATAAACTGTACATAGAGCCACAAAGGACTACACAAATCAACATGTACTGTTATTTGCAATTTTATAATAAGTAAGTAAGTACAATGTTGTTGCTTTGTGTGCTGAGAACTCATTTCACATATATATCACTTCCCTGTAATGGATGTAATCAACAAATTCAATTAAACCTATCTTTATCTCATAGACAAAAGGTGAATCTGTCAAGTAAGATCACCAAAAAGAATATTTTAGTGATACAAATCTTGTAATGAATAATTTCATAATTTGTTAATAGCTTGAGAAATGATTCCCATCACATACTGCAGCCCAGGCCCTCTGTTGGGATCTTTGGTTCACCCACCAAGCTGAACTCAAAGTGAGGCAGCAGAGAGGCTCTTTGTAGCTGTGCTTTTTAATTTTGGGATCCAACTGACTGACAAACCAACTTACACTCGCTGCTGGTCACAGCTAACAAATGCACCACTACATACCACTAAATGAAAATTACACATTCAACAGCAGCCATCCACTGGCCCCACTACAGTCAATGGCCTCATCAAATTTGCATCATCAACACAGCTGGAAGGGAGCAATGATGACTCTCTGTTAGAGCCACTTTGGGTATTTTTTCCAATCCATCTCTCTCTGGCACACTTTTGAAGGCTCTTGCCCGTCCCACTCTGCCTCAATTATCTGGCTATGCCCAGCTGAGATGCAATAATCCAAACTCTCATTCCCTTCAATTTCCACACTTGTGTCTGCACACTCACTTGCCTTATGTTCACAATCACTTATATAGGTGCTTCTTCCCTTTCCTTGAGGATCAGAGACACAGGAGCACATACTGTGGGCTGAAGGAAGGAGGGGTTTTACCCACTATCAGCCTGTCACTGCTGAGGTGAAGCAGTTCATTTTCACATTAATATGCGATTACGTGATAAAAAAGGTTTAGTTTTACTGGATTGCATCAAATTATCAGGTGTACCTAATACACTGGTAACTCAGTGTATGTTTTCTTATAATGGATAATGAAATGTTTTCACAAGCCAGTACTGTATGTTGAGTGATTTCTGAAACACATTGTGTGCAGATAACCAGACCACGTATACCGACTGTATACTAGAACGACCATCGATGTCATCCATGTAATGTATTTAGAAGACATTGCTTTATGATTTTAATATAGTAAAATGTGGACAGCCACCTTTAGTTCTGGGCCTTGCACTCTGTGACTTCTAAAATAGACAGCATCAGCACGACGCTTTTTGTCTATTACAGAAAAGAATTGGGGACTGTCAGGAGAACCGTGTGTTACAGCCTAAGCTCATTGTCATGACTGTGTGTTGTCTGTTGAGCAGCTTTGTTCTTTAGAAACATAAAGTCTATTTGTAGGCTGTTGTTCTGTACCACTACCAACCCAAACATTTTTTTTACGTTGGACATGACTAGAAAAACGGTTTAATTTATACATTATATTTATAATATCTTTATTTCCTATTAGATTTTTGTTAGAAATTTACTGTGATTTATGTTAACTGTTCTTTAATTGACACTGTTCTTGAGGTCATCCATAGAGGCCTGAAAACAACTTTTCAGGCTCTAGTGGATTATAAGCAACTTAAACTTCATTGGTAGCTGATCAGTTTTAGAAGCCAATCAAAATAACCAGATTGTTTCGGGTGACGCAATATTGCATCCACATATGATGGTAGTATGATGGTGGATACATTTTGTTTTAAGGGAAACTTACTTTTAATTCTTAGATATGACCATTGTCTTAGACTACATGTACACTATTACTCCGCTGTTTCCGAGCTCCTAAAACGGACACATTTGAAAACACTGCTGCCCCTGTTTTGGTTTGATACGCCGGGGTTGCTTTGTAGTCTGGATGGGCACAAACACAGACCTTTGGAAACGACGACGCACGTCAGTTTTATCCGTTAGGTAGGCTTATATACGGCCCAAGCAAATAAATCCACGGTCTTACTTTTCGCCATTGTTGTTCTTTCTCCAAAGAATATTCTGTATTTTCAATTTATACATCCATGATGTTCGACTGCAGAGTAACGTCAGACAATCTGTGTCCTGTTCACACCGTCACGCGCACTACATATATAACATAAAGACAAATTTGATACGGATCCCTTAGATTAGTATTTTTAAACAATTGTTGTGAAGATACACACTAAGTGAGACATTTCACAGTGTAAAATTAAACTTGTGATTGCTATCTGGTGTAAGTTTGGCATTTCTGTACTAAAAGTCACTTATTGGCCAACATATATTTTATTATAAACTGCAAGGGGCTGTAGTTAGTGGTGAATAAAAATACCTCTAATATGATTCTTTGTGACATTAATACAATCATCTTTGTGGGAACCTCACCAGGAAGGTGTGACTTTTCAGTACAGTTTCCTTGTTTTACTCAAGAGAGCACACACACCCACACACACAACATCCTCTTCACTTGAATGATTAGGTATACTAAAATGAATCCTCAAAACTCCATAGGTCATGCGAGACAGCTCTGTTCTCGTTTCTTTGTCTTTTTGTTCAGTTTCCACTAAGTGTGTGTCTTTCGTTTCACAGATAACCGACTACAACGAGGCTTTGTTGATGCACACAAAACATGCTTTCAGAAAACATAATGCTTGATTGTTGACTTTCTCTAGTAGCATATCAGACATTAGATGTGCTTCGGATTAATGTCCTGTAGCATTTATAGCTGGGAAGCGATCCAGGAGCAGGGAATCTGACCTCTTGTTGTTAGGTATAACCAAACCATCCATCAGGATGCTCATAGATAAAAAAATAAAATAAAAAAAAAAAAAAGACCAGTAATTTGTGGGAAAGAAAATTGCATGTGAGTTTGTGTATATGAGGGCTATCAGAGGTACTGGCCAATTATCAAACTGCTACACAGAAAAGAACACTACAGAATAACTCAACGAGAGGATGTCTCACCCATTAAACTACACTTCAATTCACAACCACCTCCACTTCTGATTGCATCTCACTCAGACATATGAGTTAACCTGATAAAAAATTGCCTCCAACACACCTTATAGCAAACCATGATAAGCAAAGACCGTATCTGTGAACACTTGACACTTAATAACACACTATGATCAAAGCAGCCAAACCATGCAAGATTTACGTCTTATTTATGCATCTGACAGTAAATGGTAGAACATGATTCACTGTATTACACCATGATGCTAATTAGATCAATATAGTATTTACACGTCTATAGCCTGAACCGTGCTTTGTTCTACATCTTTACTGCACTATTATTCCAGGTGGAGAGCCCATAGAGGAGGGAAAAGCATCACATGCAATGCAAGACTTGAAACTAGAAGAGCAGATCAAAGGGTTTATTGAAATAGGTTTGAGGGATCCTACCTGATGCAGTGAACTGACTGCTTCCAAGTGTGGTGGGCCTGTTCTTCGCTCCGCTTACAGGTGGAGAGAACATCTGAAAGGAAGAATATGGACGTACAATTAGAGCAAAGACTCAACAGTGTACAAGCAACCACTCACATTACCTGCTGCAATCATCCTGAAAGCAGGGATAGTTTGTTAAATCATATTAGCCAACACTAATATGAGCTGCTCAATTAGTCATGCTTTAGCCTATCTGTTCCTCACACCTCCAAAAGCCCTCAGAGCAGCATGACAACAAGAGGTAAAGAGTAAAAAAAAAAGAGAGAGAGAGAGAGAAAAAAAAAAGCCATCCTACCGCACTAAAATCCAGCAGGTCACTTAATTCCTTGTCTGTTCCGAGAGCGGCAATCCGCTGCTGAGGATTCATCCTGGCGATCTAGAAACCTGAAGAAAACAGCCCATCAGGTCACAGCGTGGCTGCTTTATTCAACAGCGGAGTGCCACAGGAAATGACCATGTCCACGAGCTAATTGTTATGGATGCAGAATAAAAGACCATCACTGGGAAGTAAAGTTGACTCTGGCACTGCAGCAAATAGAGACACTGACAGTTCAACCACATTATAATAGATTAAAGTAGTGCAACCATTTTGTGTACACCTTTAGTTTGTTCATACACTGCGTTGATTAAAGAGAGATGAATGGATGGCACTGCTTGCAGGACCTGCTGCATCGCATTATTACAGTAACAATGTTTCTCTGTAGTAAAACCTACATTTATGTAACTCGCTAATGAGGTTGTCACTGACAATGTTGATGTCAGTGGTTTGTGTGGCGGACTCTCCGAGCATAACGAGGGTTAACATTTGCTGAGGCATAAGGGCATAACGTCCCTTAACGTTAGCAAGCTGGCTAACGCTAGCTGCAGTTTCTGGTTCATTTGTATGGAAAATGGCTCGCAACCAGCTGCAGCGGTGTTAGTCAATGCAGACATAAGTGAAGAGAAAAACGTTTTCTCTAACGAGTGAAAAAATAAATAAATAAATTGCATAAGCTACTGGTTCAAAATAAGTAACTCAGAAAAACAAATATTTCTAATGACCATCTAAATCTCCTGCTCCAGAATACCAAACGTAGGTCTTTCTCAACTCCCAACTTCTTTCACTGGTCCGAAAGCTTTTGGTAAACTCCGACTGATATTTTACCTTTTTCCGATTAAAATCCCGACTAGGGTGATCTGGTGAAGACTCCCTTTCTTGCAGTACACCTCAAAAGAGCGAAATGTGGGTTTAAACGGCAATACCTGGGTAAACTATCCTCTATATATCAGTTACGAGTTTCCCTTAGGCAGACATTTTTGGTTTGCAAAAGCCTCAGCACCACGATGACATTGGTTATTGTATCCCTCCGCCAAGCACAGTGACATGGTCCCACACAGCAGGAGATGCTGCGGGAATCAGCACACACTGCACCATGTAGTGTCTCACTGTATTCATTTTGAATAAGTTAAATTCAAAAGTTGCCATGATTGTTATGTTTGCATCTTTATTCTCACAAAGCTGTTATTTCTTCATACTGCGACATAAGATAAATATGTTATATATTTGCTGTAGGGCAGGCTATCATAGAATGACTATGACATGTCATCACCATGGTCATTAGATATAAAGGAAACATGCTCCAAGAAGCTGAAATACTTTCTTCTCTGAAAGCCAATATGTTCGCCTTTGACATTTCCATTCCCGGTCCCGGAACGGTTGTTTTTGTTTGGCATGCGTGTTGCCGCACTGCCCATTTACCCACAGAACACAAACACAGCATGATATCGTCTATGCATGCTGCAGCCATGGAAGCAGCAACCAAACGAACTAGATCAACAGATTCTACACGACCTAAAAAACCTCGGCATCTTTCTAAACAGTTGCATGACCAGAGACGTAACAAAACCCGGGTAAATATTGGAGATGCATTTGAAAGATGGAGACAGCTTAGATCCCAAAAGGACTTTAAAACGGATGCAGAGTTGGCTACTTTCCTCATAAACAGGTAATGTTAAGCATTGAGCTTCACTAATTTATCACAGATACTCACAGCCAAATTTTTTTTTGAGATACAACCAGTGAAGTGATTCCCCCTGGTGCTTGTAACGCCATCATCCTAACACACGTAGGTAGACCAGGTACTTTTTGCTTTTTCCATTACCACACCAAAACTAGTGACTGAAAAGACGTGATTTTTCATATGGCATTTCCTTTACTTGTCAACAAAAATCTGAATAATCAATAACATCCATAAGTAGTTCAAAATTAGCTCATAAACACAAGAAGCTTTTTTGTTTCAACTGTACCCATGTCAGGTACAGTTGAAACAGTAGCCTATCAGAGTAGGCCTACAGTTGAGACACCCATTCCAAATGCTGTAAAGCTGCCTATAACCAATTAATCCCAAATGAAAAATATTATTCTAAGTGTCTGACAACATTATGGAAAGGATCCCATTCAGAGATAGACTTTTTTGGCACACTATGCAAGATTTTTACCTTAATATAACAGTTCGAAGTCATGGTAAACAAACTCGTAGTAGAGCGAGTCATCCCGATAGCAAACCAGGAGAGGGGCGCCGCTGGCAGAACCGAACCAGCAATGCAAGTTTGGAAGGTGGCGTCCCGCCAAATCTCGCGAGAATCACGAATTGCTTTACAGCACGACATCACATACTTAAACAACATATAAGAAGCAGCCTATGGAAGACCCTTCTTATATACTGTCTATGGGAAGACCAAGGGGGTAAGTGAACATCCACAAAGCATACCTCCGGAGACTTTTTGATGCTAACAAGCCATCGCCCGCCGTTGTCATTCCATTGACTGCCATTAATTTTGGCGTCACTTTGACAGCGAATAACTTTACATCTGAAGCGTGTAAAGACTCTATTTGTCCATTGTTTATTTCTAAAGAAACACGACAATGTATAATAGGCTCCATTACCTTGTATCTCACGTTATGGCCCCATAGCAGGCATTTTTGTAAAAATAGGCTAACGATTGTGTCATAACCACGCGACTTACTGTCGCATAGTAGAGAAATTACCGTATAGTACAGGAGAAGCTTTCAGGCAGTTTCGACTTACGTTAGCTGTTTAAGTTTAATTAATAATGTTAACTAGCATTTTAGTTAGCAATAATTAGCCTGTGCCTATGTTATCTCCTTACATATACCTACGCTCTCCGTCTCTGTAAGTTTGGGAATGATTGAGATTTCTCTTGGCACAGCTACCAGAAGACTTACAACGTTCAGACACGTTGCTCACGTCACATCTACGTCGTCAAGCTCAGTTGGAGGCTGCGCAGTAACGCTCAGCCATCACCGGAAAAGTGCTTCTAATAGACTTCACTGCTCTCCCGTGGAAGTCTACGACGTCGCTTTATCCATTCATTTTACTGTCTATGTGGAAGACAATAGCACGCATTTCAGACGTGAATCATGGCAAAGCGCGGTCGGAAGAGTCAAGGAAAAGGAAACGAGAAACTGACTGCTTGAGGGACAAGAGTCTCACTTGGTCAGGCTTTCACTTGTTGGCGAGAGCTTAGAAGCAGCAAAGGATGCAAAAGCGATGCTGACCTGGCGTTCTTGTTGATGGACTAGTAAGTAAAGAAAGTGTCTCCCCTGTGCTTAAACACCCCAACTTCATTTTAAAGCTTGATAATATAGGTTTCAATTTTCTTACTTTAAGATTAACTTCAATCCTAACAAAATCTCAATTTCAACATGTATTGCGAATCAAATTCAGCACATAAATAGAAACACTTGAATTAGAATGAACATTTTGAGAAACGAGCAGGTTGCCTATCTTATGCAGATGTTTTATTGAATGAGGCCTGCTACACCTACAGGAGCTTCAGTAAACTCAGTCCCACAACCAACCACCAACACTTTTGGCACAGTATAGACCTTCACTCATCCACATGTACTGCGTAGCACATGTACTGACACAGGCAGCCAAAACATTTCAAACCCTAGTTTCAAAACTCAGAACTCATCAAACTCAATAAAAACTACAAGTGAAGCGGGTAAAGATTACACACTTTATCCTTAGCTTTAGTAGTTTATCCTGCAACCTATAGTAAACCTCAAACAGCATCCTGACAACAAAATATGATATGACTAAATGTTTCTGTGTGAACACAGTGTTAGGTTTTGAGTTGTAGATAAAATTGAAAATTTAATATTCAACATTCTTCATTCCTGTTTAATTTTGAAAACATACGGTTTACAATATGTGAGATTTCAACTTGAATGCATTAAGCTGAAACTATAAAAAATATAAAACTGACTTCACAGTAAAGCCTGTTGGGAACACTTAACGTTAAAATTACAACTGACCTAATCATCCAATATGGTAAGTTCAGACAGATTTTCTGCACACTATAAGAAACAAAGAGCCCAAGCAAAAAGCCAGTGGACACTTTAGCTAACCATGCAGAGTTTAGAGCAGAGGAATGTCTTCTTTCCATGTCCTGTCAATTTATGAACAATTAAAACAACAATGAACATCATTTTTACCAAAGAAACTACAGGGCTCAAACGCGAATGTGCTCATGTTCAGTTTATAGTGTAATACTAAATATCAGCCAATTAAAATAACAAAAATGTTTAAACTTTTACATTAGAACTTAAAAGTCATGCAAGAGGAGATCTTTTGTCACATGAAGCAAGTTTTCTCATATACTGAAACAAGGACTTATGGGAGGCACCTCTGACCTGTATTATTTATTCCAGACTGCCACCTGTTGGACAAACTCAGATCACACAAACTTCACCAGATGTTCTTCACTAATGAAAACACACCCAGATAAGCAAATTGTTTTAACAATGTTGTATCGTTTATTTCCAAGATTTCACAGATATTGGAAATTAACAAATTAGTAAACAAGAGACAAAACACAAACAGATGTTTCCCAGCTATGCAGTAATTTTAAAACATTATACATGTAAATGCTTATATGGCATTTTTGGGAACCCTTTAAAAATGTATTTGCCCTTTATACCACCTATATCCACCGTTATCCAAACTGTGTGGACTATGAAGGGAGGAACATGGTAGCCTGTCAACATTGCAACATTTTTGGGGTTAAATGGTTTATCTTCCTAAAGGTGGGCAGCGGTTATTGGTCTTCCAAACTGTGTTGAGTTAACGTGTGACAGTTAAAAACATAATTTATATCAATAAAGCTTGACACCTCTCAGTATAACACAATACAATTCCAGTACCATAAAGTTAACCAACACCTCTCTAAAACAGTTTCAACAAAAAAGTGAACATTATAACCTTCAATATGTCATGGAATTTAGCCTATTTGGGGAAAATTTTTAATTTACTTGAACTTGTCCTCAGACCCTGGTGGGAAATCATGTGCAGTGCCCGTTTAAAACGTGCCTGTTGGCCTCATCTGGTGACTCCACCACTTTTCCTTTTCTTTCCCTCTGCCCTTATTTGTACAGGAAGACTTGAAGAGAGCACTCCTGTGGGCGAGCTCAGCGAATGGGATTTATAATGAGCGCAATGCTCACCTGTCAGTCTTAATACAATGCTTACTATGAAAATGATATGACCTACCTTTGGATATTGTTATAAATATTTCTGAATTCCCCCTCCAAAGTGTTAATAACAATCATGATATTAATAATGTATTATATAGCGCTTGTCATAACGCAAAGCAATTAAGGTACCCTCTATAATGCAGTCTCTGCCCTACCATACCAAGTATTTTATTGTGTGTAGTTCAGTTTATGCCTAATACCTTTGGTGAATATGGAGAAGTTGGGAATGTAAATCCAACAAATATAAGAGTCTCTTGGGGTTTTCCTTTGTCATGCATTGAAGAGAAGTAGCAAAAAGTTTAAGCTCATTTTTCCAACCGTTGATGTGGGGTTTGACCTTTAAATACTTACACCTATGAATAAAATGTTTACCATGTTCAATCAAGTTATTTATCAAGAACTCTAAATTCTTATCCTTTAAAACTATTCCAGCTTTAATGGACATTAAATTGAATGGGTGCATCAGTATACCTTTAGATTGAAGCCAGCATTGAAAAGACAACCAAAAGTCATTAACCGGTTCACACTGAAAAAAAATATGTTCAACCGTCTCAATATCGCTCTCACAGAAAACACAAGAGTTACTTTCCCAATTAAATTTTACATGTAGGAAGTGATTTGATGGGTAAATATCATTTAATATTTGAAATGTCCCTTCTTTAGCTTTTGGTGGAAGAGGATAGGATAAGGATCGTTTTCTAATCTTTCGTGCCTCTTCATCGCTATAATAGTGAGTCTGATACTGCTCCACTGGGCTGTGATTATGGGGCGTGAAAATGCCTCTGCACTCAACTGGACGGACGGCAAGATGGCGTCGCGGTAACATCCTTTCCGCGTGGCTCTGCAGTGTAAGGAATAAAACTAACGTTTTGAACAACGTAACATGAAGGGCTGAACAGAAGAAACCTTATGAAAAAATAACTTATCAAGACGATAACTCTCAAGAAGAGCTTCTCATTAGTGTTTTTTTTCTTTAGTTTATTCTCGAACAAAAGTTGCTAGCCGAGTTATCCAGAAGGTTCGAGCAACCTGCTAATTCAGCGTGGTCAAACTGATCTGACTTCTTTTTAAGAAACTAATTCAGTAAGTGCTTTTTTTTTCTTCTAAAATCTTTTGGACCATGGAAGAAGCGGAAGATATGCATACCATAATGCATTCTTATGCCAAGAAATCCCAGAGTGACCAATTTGAATCAAACACTTCAACATTATCAGAGCAAACTGAGATGTGTTTGGCGCCTTTACCGTTACCAGAAACTCCTAAATCGCGAGCAGCAAAGAAATCCAAGTTACGAACAGGCGACGAGAATGACTCTGAGCCTGTGTCCAACTCAAAAGATGCAAGAGGAGTCACTCAGACGACTTCAGTCATTAGAAGTAACGGTTAAAGACAAAACACCAACTCCATCAAAAGCGTCACCGATGTCCTTGACTCCGTGGGGAAACAACTCGAAGACGTGACTCTTAAAGTTGCATCCCTGAAGAACAAAGTTGACATCTTAGAAAAGGAGAATGTCGTTCTCTGGGACAGATGCGGCGACCTGCATTTGTACAAAAGAAGGTGGAACCTGCGAATTGCTGGCATTCCTGAGCAAAGTGGAGAGAACGTTAAGAATATACATCTGATATAGGTTCAGACGTAATTTCCCTGAACTACATAATATCTGACATAATCCGTGAGACAGATCCCCTGTGTACAAGCTCTCTCTGCTCAGGTGAACTCCAGCCGTCGCATCATCGTGCAGTTCCTATCAAGATCGCATAGGGACAAAATCTGGAGGGATGCTAGATCAGCAGCCAGACTCAAGGAAAATAAAAGAAAACTATATGAAGATCTGACTCAGGAGTCCAAGGACATTAGAAACAAACTGTGGTCGTTGGTTGAACAGGTGAGGAAGGAGGGGAAGAAAGCAGGCTTCAAAGGGTCCTTTGCATACATTGACGATAAAAAAAAGTCACAGTTAATTATTTGTGAATGAAGGTTGTTTTACTGCTACTAGGCTGTCATTTTTGCCGGTGCCGTCCGAGATGGGTAATGAAGTTATTAATAGATTCTCATAAATAACAATCTAGTCTAATTTTGTTCTTTCATGTGCGGATCTCGTAGGCCACTACCGTTAATCACCAGAAGACAGCGCTTCTGTTATGTGATTCGATATCCCCAAACATTTTTTTTTTCTTTTAGGTAAAGAAGGGGGAGTTTAAGTCATTAAAGTATCCTAGTGTTGAAATTAATAGGTTATTTCTTGGTGGTTATTCAGCCTGTACCTATTATTAAACAGGATGGAAAACATGCCCTTGCTATCTAGATTACAGGTTTTGTTCCTCTACTGCAGAGTTAGTCTGCTCTTAAGTGTTCATAGAGGGAAAAATTTTAATTTTCTCTAGTTATCTGTTTCCTTCACAGTATTCTTCTGTCTTTGTCTTTATTGTCAATTAATGTTAGGGGTCTGAAAGATAATGTGAAACGCAAGGCTTTATTTTTCTTTGCAAAGAAATACAAGGCAGATTTTTATTTTTTTCCAAGAATGTCACTCAACTCCAAATTACTTTAAGTTTTTGGAAATCATAATGGGGGAAGTGGGTACTCTAGTACACATGTTGTATTCTTGTGAAAAAAAAATTCACATTTGTGGGATAGGGTTGTTACCCTCTTGAATGATCTATTCGGATTACAACTCACCAAGACCCCAGCTCTGTGTATTCTGGGTCTGCTGCCAGACAATAACACTCTGACCGGTAGACAAAGACTATGGATACGTCTGGCTACTACAACAGGATGTAGAATAATTCTGGGGCACTGGAAATCATCTACTCTGTGCTGTTTTAGGGAATGGACTGAACAAATGACAAGAATGGCTACGTATGAGCGAGTCACTAACTAACTAAACAAGTCTGGGGCTCCTTCCTGATGGCAATATAGAGGGGTTGTCTGTCTGAATATAAGGCACCGGTTCTGATCCAATCCAATATAGCGTTTGACTGGTAGAATAATGTATTGTAATGTAATGTTTTTTTTTTCTTTTCTTCCTTCTGTATTTGTAAAACGGGACAGTGGATGATATAGATGTCGTGTTAGTTGTGATGGTGACATAGTTTGTACTGTCTGTCAAAAATATTAATAAAAAAAAAGGAAATCATAATGGGGGAACAACATATGGTTAGCACGCAGAGCTTAACATTCAGCTGGGGTAGGGATTTTCAAACACAACTTTAAGGTTAATGTTATGGAGACCGATACATGTTAAAGGATGTTTTCTTTGGTATGTTTGACTTTGAAGCTGAATATGAAGGTAAACACTTTATTATAAATCTTTTATTTCTATATGCTAAATACCACATCCATAGGAGCAAATGCAGTGGTTCTAAACCATTTTCTGGTTTTATGACTGAGTTTAGAAATTAAATTGATTCAATTAAGTACTCAAAAAATACTAAGGCCTTAAGAACTCTGGTTCTATGTGAGTTGTGTGTGTGACTTAAGAGGTTTATTAACAAGTTTTTTTTTCTTTCTCTGCCTACCAGCCTGTCCACCTAGGCCTATTGTGACTGTGGCTGTACCCCTGTATGTAATGTTGTATGTCAGTTGTTCTGCATATTTTGTGTTGTATTTGACTGTAATGAGTTGTATAAATAAATAAATAAATTAATGAATTATTAAAAAAATGCCTCTGCACTCAATTGGATAGACCTACTCAACCAATCGGAGCAATGGAGTATGTGACGTATGTTGAGCGACGCATAGTTGTCAACAGGAACAGAACCACTGAACAGAACTCAACTGCACGCACGCTGGAAGAATAATAATAATAATAATAATAATAATAATAAGAAGAAGAAGAAGAAGAAGAAGTAGTAGTAGTACTACTACTACTACTACTACTACTAGTAGAAGTAGATGATGATGATGAGTGTAAACGATATTTGCCGGTGTTGTAAAAAGAATTTAAGGATACACGGAGTACTTACCAACACTATCATCATTTTTGAGAGAAATAGTAAAGGCGAATGCATATACGAACAAGTTCTCCGTTTAGGATTAGGACTCGACAATACAGCAAACAAATCTTACCGCATTTGTCGGTCCTGTCAGAACTTAATAACACGGTTGGAACGCGACATGCCCGTGTTTAAAAAATGGACAGAGGACGAAGGAGACCAGGCTGAAGAAGCGTGTTCATCTGAGGCATCAGAGAAAAGAGACCGTGAGCCTACTCCCTCCAAGACCCCCAGGGCTCTGAACAAGTTTTGCCCCAATCCGTCAACTCCAGCCGGTACAAGAACGCGAAGAACCAGTACAGAGGTAAGCTTGTTGTTGATGAAGTTCTACTTCTTATGATATGACTATGATAATAACCTCGATTGCCAAGTTTTTCGTGAGTGAATAGTGAGTCGAGTTTATTGTCCAGTGTGATAAACACGCATTCCCACACTCCTCAGTAAACGAATTCAACCCAAGCGCTCTTTGGTGACGTTGTTTATTACGTTACTGTTGATCATCTGTCCATCATCGTGTAAAGCCCGCCCTGACAATTTGATTGGTCCAAATTGGCTAAATTCGGCTGGCATCCAGGCTGTTGGTCAGTGTACTAAACTCAGAAATGGTGGCAGTCCTTCGTCTGTAATTCCTCGTTTCTTGGACACTGGTTATAGTTTATATTTTTGTAACGATGCCGGGGATGTGCTCTGTGCCGGGCTGCAAGGGCTACAAGAAGGCGAGGTCCCGGGGAGTCGTCTTCCACTCCCTGCCTACAAGAGACCCGGGGAGATGCAGAAAGTGGTTAAAGGCCATACATAATCCCAAATTTGACGAAAACACATCAGTAAGTAAATACGGCAATATAAGGGTCTGTAGCCAGCATTTTAAACCGGAAGATTACGAACCGGACATACAAGCAGAACTTATGAAAACAACGCCCCGAAAAATCCTCAAATCCGGCGTAGTACCAACCGTTTTCTCTGGAAGACAGCAAGAGGACCACAGAACATCCCTGCCAGCAAATGACAGAGGCCGAACAGAGGTAAAACATGTGTTTTACTTGTGGTTTTGTAGGTAAAGTTAAGGTTCAAATATGGCGAGAACACTGCGGCGCGTGCCGTCTTAAATTCTTGGAGTTTGAACGGCATTTTGTTTGGGAGTCGATGAGGGATGAAGGGGCGAGGAACTAATTATATACAGTTCACTAAGCAAAAGTTGGCTCCAATTTATGTCTTTAATGTATATTAGTCACCCAGCTTTAAAAAAAAAAAAAAAAAACACAGTTGCCCTCTATTCTGAATGTAACACTAGTTTTATTTTTTGTTTTTTTACTCAAGGGTCTGAGTACATCTTCACAGGCTTCTTTCCTGGGTACTGGTGTCGATACTGCACCATCTCCCTCCCTGCCAATTCCTGTAAGTATAACATATGGCATCGTAGCTTTTTTTTCTGTGTAAATGAGTATTACATGTTGTCAAAAGTAATGTGTGTGTGGATATTGTGAACCCTATTTGGAAGAGTTGCAGACAGTTACTTAACTAATTTCAAATTTGACATCTGTCTCAGTTATCCCAGATTGCCTCAAGCATCCCCTCCCAGCCCCCTCTTCCAGCTGAACTCAGTGGAAGTTTGTGCAGCGTGGCATCTGTGGATCGTCTGAAGGAGAGGTTCCGCCAAGAGACTGAGTTGAGCTCGACAGTAACATCAAAATCTGATGAGAACACAGAAAAAGACTTGAGCCAATCAAAGACTATTGTAAATGACAGCTGTTTGATGGAGCTGTTTAAGAAGTGTCAGACCTGTGGACAGCCCATAACCAAAAATAAGGTGTCTCACTGTGGTGCACAGACAAAGGTGTGGTGGAGCTGCCTTGGTGGACACAAGGGCATATGGATGTCATCACCTCACCTTTGGGAGGCGTTTCCTGAAATCCACCTTCTTACAACTCTTTCTGTTCTTTTTTCTGGAGGCACCTTTACACACTTTAAAAAATGGGCCAAACACCTGCACCTGAATTTCATGGGGCATAAAACCTTTTTTGAAATTCAAAAGGCATACCTCAACCCAGAAATGAAACCAATGAACAGGACTGAGCAGGAACAGATCTTTGCAAAGAGCGTCCACAAACGGCCTGAAGGCATTCTTCTTCACATTTCAGGTGATGGTTGCTCTGATTCTCCTGGTTTCAGCGTTAAGAACAAAAAAGTGTCAAACTTCTCAAATGTTTAACTTTTTCAGGGGCTAGATACATGAAACTGTGTACGCACTAAGGCAGAAATATGCATATACTGTTCAGCTTAGTGAATCTGTGATGTTGCCATTTCAGTGTGGTTTTTCATGTCAGCCAGCGCAATGCAAAGCAATAACTTATGGTGCCAGTTACAATTTTTTTTATTGGTCATATTCTTAATTACTAACCCTAACCCAGAAACTGAAATCTCGGTACTTGTTACTGAATGTTTTCTTGTTTTTACTTTGAAGATCCTCTGAAGAAAATGAAGGCAAAGTCAAGGAGAAGAGAGAAGGGAGCTCTGTCGTTAAGGTGAGGCAGCATTTACATATTACAAAGAGAAACAAAGTTTACTTTTAATGGAAAGTACTTATCAGCATGTCAAACGGTTGTATAAAGTAATCTGTGGATCAAGAGGAAACTATAGAAAGCCAATAAAATTACTTGAGTGACATCAATCATGTAATGTGATTGTAGTTAATAATAATAATAATAATAATAATAATAATAATAATAATAAAGGCCACTTCCCAAGGGTCTGGTAGATGAGTCAGTTTGAAGAAGTTTGCACCCCCACCCTGCATGGATTGCCTGCTGATGACTGGGATGCCAGTACTGTCGGTCAAAGTCACTCCACTAAGTTCATTGTACTTTCAACATGATAAAATTGATCTCCTAAATCTTTATGTAATATGTTTGGTATAAATCTAAAGAGCAGTCCTTATTAAATTGATATCTACCATGCTTGTTATATGCATTGCTGTCTTTTATTTATGGCCTGCTATGTATCCTCATCTGTTAGCACAAAATAAAGTGAAAATAAAACATCAAAGGCATTTAACGTTTTTATTTACCCAAAACTGTGCCTTGTGCCTCCTGGAAACCCCATGACTCTTATTTGTTGTCATATTTTGAAACACTAGTGCAGTGCCTGTTTGGAATGGGCCGATTGCTTGGCCTCCTGTACTACTGCTGTGTAGCTTTCTCCAGAACCACTGTACTCCGAAATAACTTACAGAAGGCCTCCAAAGCACTTAATATGCAACTGTAGACCTATACTACTGACTTACTGTGTACTTGTACTTCAGAGGGAAACATACATTTACCTAACGGGGAACGCTGCATTCTGATTCTGCTCACAAAATACCACAACTAAAATATAATGCATTAAACTATCCAACATTATATTCGAGTTGAACATCTCCACCTTAAAGTAGCCTACATTGTGCTGAGTGATACTGCCTCTCTTTTTACTTTAAACATTTGAAAACAGAACTTGCACTGTTTTCTATGGCATAAGTGAAGCGCCTCGTGAATGTTTTTTTTGTAATTATATTTTTTTTATAAAACTCAACCCGTTAAACGTGTTGCAGCGCATCTCAATCAGTCGTGGCTCGGCTCATCTACGTAGCGATTCAGCGTGTCCCCCGTTTCATTATTTGCATGAAGGGTAGACAGCAATGAGTTTTTGGTGGATGATCAGTTTTTGGCAAGACACCTGTAGCCGGTGAACCGCAATCAATGAGCCTTGTAGGGATTCAGGAACTCCTCGCCCCCGCTGCTGTACTGCACGTGTGTGGGGACACACGCACAGAGATATCCTGATAGATAGATAGATAGATAGATAGATAGATAGATTATTGTGATACTGGGGATATGATCATTTGTACCCAACAATTAGTTAACTGATCGGCTAAGAGCAGCAAACGTTTAAAGTACATTAAGAAGTAAAAGATCTTTTATTTTGTTGGCTACTGACCCAAACTATATAATTTTGTTTAAGAGGCTCAATGGTGATTAAAAGCCATGTTTCTTCATTTTGGGGTCATGAGATGGTTCAACTTGTGTCAACAGCTTGTAATTTGCCAAAGCATAATAAACCCTTTTTTGGTTTTAAAATTTGGTATACTAGTTTTTATAATATCCTGTTCAAGTAATGTTTTTAATATAGTCTATATCCTTGACGTTCCACTTCCAGGATTGCTCCGTTGCTGCTGGAAAATCCACCGGATTTCACTCATTTAGGCCGGATATCCGTTGCCTTGGGCTTCCTTTGTGTTGGCATTTTAAACTCTGGTCGATATATGAGGACTATGGTTAACCTTTTCTCAGATCTCTGCAGGGTAAATCCAGACAGCTAGCTAGACTATCTGTCCAATCTGAGTTTTCTGTTGCACGACTAAAACAACTTTTAAACGTAAACCTGTTCGACCAAAACAAGTTCCTTCTGAGCCCATTTTGCAGTGGCACCGCAGCTTTTCTCCTGTGTTTAGCACCGCCCAAGACGATTGTGATTGGTTTAAAGAAATGCCAATAAACCAGAGCATGATTTTCCTCCCATCCCTGAATCCTATGTGGAGTAGCCAGACTCTCCTCCAGCGTGCTTTGGAGGAGGTTTGTGAGTTGTTTTACACTATGACTCAGTGGTTCTCAACCCCCAAAGGGCACCTTAATGCCCCCCTTTCCAAAATATTGCTTCCAGCGCCCCCCCATAATCCTTTCAACGCTCCCTGGGGGGCTGTACAACCCCTGTTGAGAAACACTGCTCTAACTGAAGCACAACTAGGTTTCTACACATAAGCGATTTTTGAATCTATACCTACACATTATCACTTCTAGTGTATACAATAATTTCAGCTCTAAGTGAACTGGTTTTGTGGTATACATATATTTTGATCTGTACTGTTTTTCAGTTTAAAGACAAACATTTGTGCTGGTACTAATATTTGGAGGGTTGTTTTACCCAAATAGACATGGTTGTCGTAAAACATGAGATCTACTCTTGGTTGCAATACCTGATTTCACCACTGTCTAATTCAGACGAAATCTACCAGGTAAAGTTGAAACCAGTTGACCTGTAACTCAGGGGGGTTTTCAAGCCAAGGGTAAGTTTGCATGCTTAACATTTCAAGATGAAGTTTTGTGTCTGATGACAAGGTTTTTTGTTTTGTTTTGTTTTTTACAGCTATGAGAAGAGATCCCCCTTATTGGCGTCTACTGAAATGTGTCTGCAAGAACCAACTGCACTATCAAGTCTTGGACGTCTATCGGCCTCTGAAAAGTAAGCAGTCGCAACCTTGCCTTTGTTTTTTCACACACCAGTTGTATGAACAGAACACCCTGGTATGGCATTGTATTGCTTTGCATGCTCTGCGTTTTTCTGTTTTTTCTGGCTTCTGCATCGGATAAAATTATATATTGATGTTGATGATTATATATACTGACAGGCGTTCATGTTGTGTTCACTGCATGGGTGACACACTACTAGGCAGTTAATGTACACATGCTGTAACAACTTTTAAACTGTCGGAAAATGAATTTTAACGTGTCTGCAGAGGTAAACGGAAACATGAACATCGGAGTGAAACCACACATGTGGCATCAGAGGTGGACTGGATTCAGGACAGGTGAGTGTTGATCTTTAGGTTTATATTATCTGTCATAACTATCGACTTTCCTAAGATACATTTTCACCCTCTCTTTTTCAATGTCCTCTCTGTGATTTGTTATTTTCAGTTTTGAGGAAATGGAGGTCACCATTGAAGACGATGAATTCAACAGTGTGAAGAACAGACTGTAATTTTATACTTAATTATACAGAATATATGTCTTAATTTTTGCTTCTGTGGCTCATTTGATTCTAGTATGATTTAATTTTTTATCTCACAGATCTGACTTGACTAGTGATATGGAAAACGTTGAAGAAACAACTGAGCCGAGTGCTCTAGGAGCGGCTGATAGCTGTGATGAAGACGTCTACGTACCAATAATTCCTCAGAGGTATGAGTTTTTTTTTTTTTACCTTCCTTTATTAGACGACATCTGTATATTGGAGTTATAAAGATTTTATACTTAGTCCACAATTTTGATATGCAGAATCTGTGTTTCCTGTATTTCCTCCCATCTTTCACTTATTTTTGCTCAAATATCATTGTAGAGCAGTGGTCTCCAACCTTTCTTCATCTAAGGGTTACTTTAAAATAACGAAAGTGGCAAAGGGGCAGCAGCTTGAGTCATCCCTGTTGAAACCACAAAATCACAAATGATTTGCTGTGACTGTTCCTTCACCCTCCATTACTTCTCTTTAACTGACATACACTTGTAAAAAGAATTGGAAAAAGAATAATGTAGAAATTGTCTTTTGATTTTGTATATTACGCAAACCAGGTGTGTCAGTCTGTTGTCTTCTGTTACAGGTCCAAAACATCTGAACTTTTACTGGAATGTGAAGAAGAGGAGCTGGAGCCATGGCAGAAACACACTTTACATGTTCACTTGAAAGAAGAGACTGATGTCAAAGAGGAGGATGTTGGAGAGTTGAGTATGTCACACCAAATTCTTGAAGAACATGTCAGCGTTGAAGTTTTAAAACATCAGAGTTCTGTACGCCTCTAAAACTCAAATAACTGTTGCGTCGAAACATGTCATTATGCATTTTAAAATAACCTGCTACTGTAGGTTGAATTATCGTTTATCATAATATTAATATTTGAGTGATATTTAGAAATATTAAAGGTATTTAATTGATTTAATTGAATTGACTGTCTGTGTGCTGTTGCACATATTCTCACCTAGCATGTTGATTTGCCATGTGTATACTTGCATCCTGTTGAAATTTCTGATTTTTTTTTTTTTTATATTCTTACAGATGATGACCAATTGGAGTGTAAACCAGATCCTTCACCTCTTCAGAACTGGTCAGCTGGTCAGCACACCCTAAAACCTGAGGCCAATGGTTTTGTCCACACTTCTGAGGTGCATCAAATCAGCAACAACCCTGTGTCTTTATCCAGTGTTCAGAGTCCGGAAGTATGTGCGACATCATCTAACCAGCTGCAGTCAGAGCAGTCCAACTCACAGACCCTCTCTGTACCTTTGTCTCTGCCATGCTTAGCTGAAGTCAAACTTGAGTCAACTGGCACATCAGACAAACATAATACCTAGAAGGGCAGACCTAGAGTGTAGACCTACGCCAAGGCCATACCCTAGAGCTCTGCACTGTATCCTTAATTCCACTCCCGATTGCATTGTGTACGTCTGCTCCCGCCCGTACCCGAAAAAAATATGATTTTTATATTTCCAAAAGTTCTGTGAGACGTTGATGAGGAGAAATCTGCTAAAATCAGCAAGACACCACAGTAACTGCAGAAAGAGCTGGGTTGTGTTGAAGTGGTGTTGAGAAGGTCACTCTCGCTGGACTGCTTTTTCTTACTTACCATTTCATGTTAATGAGAAACACGGTCAGAGCGGGACTGTGCAGCCGGCGAGCGGTTTATGATCTGCTTTAATCTTGTTTTCAACTTCATTTGTTGACTCCCTCCTTTGTCCTCCATACACTGTTGTCTTCACTCGGAGCAAAGAGAGAGTTGTGTTGTCCTGATGGATCCCAATGGAGTTTATTTTCTAAAGCGAAAAATAATTTGTGCACCATTTGTTCCATGATTTGGAACTGCTCTAAAATGTAGTGGGTTCTTCTTTGGCCCTTCCACCATGGTTTCATAAAAATCAGGCCAGTAGTTTTTCAGTAATCATGCTGACAGACAAAAAAACAACAACAAACCGACAAATTGAGTCGAAAAATGAACCTCCTTGGCGAAGGTAATAAACGTTATGTACCAACAGTTATTATGAATAAGTTAACAAGTTGTCATAATTACACACATGTTGTCTAACATAAATGTGTCCTAGCCAATGCACAAATGAACAACATGGTGAACCTGTCACCTAATTTTCTAAAATCAACAACTTTGTACCAGCCAGTCAGTTACATTCCATGTCAAAGGTACGTTTTATTGTATTATTACAGTAAAATAAATTCTTAAATTAAAACCCATTTTCAAGTGCTTCATTGCTGTATTATTTAAATGCATGGTATTGGTTCATATAGTTTCTCTACACTAGATAGTAGTTGGATTACTGTAAAGCAGAACAGAAGCAGGGGCGTCAGACCGGGGGGGTGTTAGGAAGGGGACTGAGTATCAAAAAGATGCTAGAATGAATAGCTGTGGATGCGGGGAGGGGCCCATAGAAAATGCCTTTCTACAGGGCCCAGAATTTTGTGCTACGCCCCTGAACAGAAGTATTTAGTTTGCTACTAGGGATAACCATGTTTGGACTTGATACAAGGGTGCTGGACAATGGAAGCTTGTCTGTTCAGGAACAGGTCCTATGGTTTGTCACAAAGTGTTTGTCACACCTCACTGTGCATGTGGATCCTTGACTTCCTGACAGGCAGGCCCCAGGCGGTGAGGGTGGGCGAACACACCTCTTCCACCCTCAACCTTAACACCGGAGCACCCCAGGGCTGTGTTTTGAGTCCCCTGCTGTATTCCCTGTACACCTGTGACTGTGTAGCCACTTCCAACACCATCATCAAGTTTGCTAATCACACAGCTGTGTTGGGCCTGATCACAGACAATGAAAAGGCCTATCCGAAGAAGTAGAGGATCACAACCTGCTCATGAATGTCAGCAAGACTAAAGAGATGATAGTGGAAAAAAATGGGATTGGAAAGTGATTGAAATTGAAATAAGTACTTGATTAAATGTACAGTATTTAATTGGGTACCACAATGATGCGTTGGATGGCATGGATGTATAATAAGACCGGAGATTTTGCTGCTGGATATGCTAATGTTACAACCGAACTCTTGTAGGCTACACTTCCCTGGAGTGAACGACTACCACTGCAAGGCAACTTCAATTATGTAAGTTTGCCAACTAACTAACACCAATAATGTTACCGCCGGTGAAATACCTTCATAAATCAAATAATGTCATATGCTCTGCTTTACAACGGCTGTGGTTATGTCAAAGCAAGCGACTAACGTTAATACGTCTAACATTATCTGTGCGATCCCGGTGTTCCTGACCGCAAGCAGCGTCGACTTGGTTGTGTTTTTTTATCTGAATGATCTTATTGTCATTATACTCAATGAGAGTGGTACATTGCATTATAAATGTGGTTAAAATATAACAAATAGATAAATAAAAGCACTACCAGATAGAGCCGAGCCGTTGCCATCATAATTTGCAGGGGTGGATGTAGTGATTTGGCGGCCCCAGGCCATGGATGTATTGCACCGTCTTGCTTTAACTTAACTGGGTATTGGCAGGATTGGCAGTGGTAGAAAAAGTACTCTAAATATTTATTTTTTAAGTAAAACTATTAACTATTAGTAGTCAAACTGTTAATATCAATCAGTAAGAGTGAAAGAGAGGCATTATCAGCACAATGTACTTAATGTCAGGATTAGTCAAGTGTAGGAACCCAAACGCAGACCAGGACAAGGTAAGTAGATATAAGGTGAGTCTTTATTTGGAATAGAATGTGGAAATGGTTTGGTCCAGTTGGTCGGCAGGGAGTGGGGCTGGAAGGTGGCAGGGTTTTGTGCTGATCCAAACGTACTGCAGTGAAGTCGACAGCCAGGCAGGTGAGAGTGACAATCCAGGTGAAGAACTGTAGGCAGACGAACAGGCGGCTGATTAGCGTCAAAAAGAGCAAAAACAGCAAAAGACTTTACAAAGCTAGAAGCTTGACTCGAGAGCAAAAACATACTGATAACACTAACGATCCGGCAGGTAATGGATGTCTGGTCACGGCTTTAATGGTGCAGAGGATGGTAATCAGGACCGGGTGTGCAGATTGCAGTTGGTGAATCAGCTGGGATGTGTTCAGGAAAACTCAGGAAAAAACGAACTTCAGGTTAGAGCAGAAAACAAAACATTGACTCAGGATGCTGGATTCATGACACTGAAAGTGATGGTTCGGAGTAATTTCACCCTAGGGTCCTTTGCACCATGACCTCGAGCCAAACACCCCCCCAGAAGCTTTTTTCATCTGGGTCGAACATTGGGAGAGTTAGCGTAGAGTAGCGTTATCAGCTGAATAGCTTAGTGCAGGGGCTAATGGACCCACGTTTGTATCTCGTAAATGACCCCACTAATAATGCCCGAAATTATACCAAACTTCTACACTAGTACAAATAGGTAGGCAAGTGTGGGAAAAGATTCATTCAGAAATCACTATTGAATGATCATACAAGAATTCATACAGGTGAGAAGCCGTTTTCTTGCAGCACGTGTGGGAAGAGTTTCACTTTTAAAACAATACTGAGGTCACATACAAGAATCCATACAGGTGATAAGCCATATTCTTGCAAATTGTGTGGAAACAAGTTCATTCAGAAATTACAATTGAACACTCATTTAAAAAAAAAAAATCCATACTGGTGAGAGGCTATATTCTTGCAAGACATGTGGGAAACGTTACAGGACTTTAAGAGACCACATACAAACCCACTCAGAAGAGAAGCCGTTTGCATGCAAAACATGTGGGAGAACTTTCAGACTTATAATAAACACCACATGAGACTCCACACAGGTGAATAACCATATTCTTTCTGCACTGTGAAAAGATTTTAGACGTTATAGTGTCTTGTTGGTCCACATGAGAGGAGCAAACACGATCTACGGGAGAACATACTTTGATGCGTCTGATTTGGCAAAGCATACTGTATAAGATAGAATACAGGCAAGTAGCCTTAGTTTTTTTTTTATTGCTAATATGCGTTGGTCAAAACTAAAGTCACATTGTCAAAACACTTCACACAGTGAAACAAAAGACTATGGGGACCGAACTGTGAATCATTTTTAATTTCTTTCACACAAAAGGCATTCAGTTAGGTCTTTTTTCTTATATACTCCACCACCTGCAAAACACTATGTATTTGCAGCACATTGTACAAATACTAACACTGTTTTCAAAACAGAATGATGGCAAATTTAGTGCATTTCTGCAGTAACCATATTGAAATATGCAGAAAATCTTAGCAGAATATTTACAATAAAATGAAATAAACATTCCAAACATAGCATCCCAAGATAAGACGCAAGCGGTGATGTTGAGAACTTGTCACATGCAGGAGAGAGGTAGGACTAGAACCCTCACAGTACTGTAAAGTATGAGTGATAATACTATACATTTGGTAATTATTATTGCAGCCATAGAATTTCGGGAATTTGTTTTTGTTTCAAGCTTTTTATTTTTCACAAATAAATGATTATATACACAGATAGAAAAAAGGAAAGGATATTGAAGCAGATTGCTGCTATTCTGATTCATTTTTGTTACATATACTTCAGTACAGTCAATGTGAAAGTGAAAAGGTGTTAAAAATTATTCCCAAAAAAAATTATTCAAACTTCAGATTAACCCTGAAGTCAAATTCTGTTCATCAAGGCTGCAGATGGGTGTGACTGACATCAAGAGTGAAGAATAGTTCTTTAAAGTATGATTTGATAGTGTTTGGTAGTTTGATCAGTAGTAAATGTACTTTTTAGTCTACTAAATTTTACTTGACAGATAAACATAAAAAAATTAAATAAATACTTAAAAATATGATGCCTTGGTAAATTAAATAGCTCCACCTCCACTAAAGCTGCTACAAAAATGTTATTTACACATCATGGCCTCAGTAACACTGGCATGAGCACTTGTTTAAATTTTTCTATTATTAATTTGAGAAGTTTACTGACATTTGAATGCATGAGTATTTTTTTCATTGTGTTATTGCTACTTTAACTTACCTGTGTTCATTTTTTCCACCGCTGTTAATACTGTATGTTTTTTAATTGACACAATTGGAAAATAAATCAGTTAAACGTAGCAGTACAGAGAACTTAACAGTGTAACATCATCATCCATATGGACCAAGTATGGAGTGTGGACAGAGAGGTGCTAGTTTGCCTCCTGAGCACTGCTGAGGTGCCCTCGAGCAAGGCACCGAACACCCATACTGCTCCAGGGGCGCCGTACCATTGTTGAACCTGTGCTACGCTGAATTGCATGTGTGTGCTGTGTGTATAAAAGAGGGGTCTGAGAAAGATTCATTTCAACTGCCAATTACATGTACCTTGTGGTGTGTATGGATTGGCAAATAAAATAATAATAATCCAGCACGAGTAAACAATACAGGCGCTAGTAGCATTCGCTCTATAGATATATGAAATTAGCTGGAAGACAAGGTAAATTGTAGTCGTAGCGCAGATAATTCTTTCATTTGTAATTAAGCAACAATCACTTCCAGTGGCGGTTCTAGACCATTTCAATTGGAGGGTCCAGGCTGGGGCCACATGCGATTTTAGGGGTACCAAATATATTAAGCACAAGTGTTACATACCACCAACCCTCCATAGGTTTGGATCTATAAAAGACAAATGATACACATATAACAATGATCACAACAATACTCATTCATTCTTAAACTACATTTTAGTTATCACTGCACATGAATAATACCCCCTCTTTGGGGCTAAAGGTGAGGTTAAAAATGTTTTAAACTATTTGTTACAGTTAGGGGCACTGGCCACCCGTCTAGTCTTGTATTGCCAGACCTATCTCCACAGCGCTGTATTAGGGAACGTTCCCTGAAGGTCATTAAATATAAAAAATATTTTGATACTTTTTAGGAAAGGTTCCCTGAGGTTATAAAAAAAAAAAAGTTGCTTTAAAATGTAGTTAAAGCAACTGATGAGAACAAGACAACAATGTAACTATGGAACATGATTGATGTAGGGCCTTCCAAGGCTAATGGCCTAATAGAATTACCTGTGTATAAGAGCTAAGGGTGGGTGGTGGCTGTGGTGCTAGAGTGGGTGTGTGGATGAGGGGACCAATTTGGAAAATGTCCCCTTGTCCTAATTCCTAATGCATTACAAATGGATGCCAACCAAAGATCATGGACGACGCGTCTCCGCAATGTAGAGGTCTTCACTTAGGCTACTCCCACTGTACAAAATAAAGCCAAAATATCCCGTATATGGGCGCTGCCATCTTGTAATTTTAAAGTGTCTGTTTGGGTCTGTTATACATCCGTGGAGTCTGCGCAGCGATCGGGCGGTGGAGTCGCGGTATCGAAGTCCGGCCCATTAGTTTGGCTCTGGTTTGGCCCATGTCCAGTCCCCTAACATGGAGGAGGCGGGATTTATGACCTATACTGCCAGCCAACAGGGGAAATCGAGATGTTTTGGCTTCACTTTTGGGGAGCTGTCTGTTAAGCCGTCAATCTTTGTATACAGTCTAAATAAAGGACAAAGGGAAACGTGAATGGAGACTTGGGGAGTATGCCAACCATAGACATAACCGCAACAGAAAAAGAATGGAGTTGTGCATGTGACCTGTGGAGGGCAGCAATACGTCTTTGTCGTGTCTAATCCGCCGCAAATTCCATCAAAAGAAGAAGAAATGCGACCGGTAGTCTGATTGGTCCAGACAGTTTTAGCATTTCCGCCGTCTTTGGGCTAGCAAATGCGATACACTTCCCCCTCCCCTCCTGTGTGACTTAGATTCGCACTGTGTTCCTCAGACCAGCGACTAACGTTAGTGCTGAAGTTGGTGTCTAGACACGGCTCTGCCTTGAGACAAGAGGCTGGGTGTGAGAGAGGTAGGCTGAAACACAAACCTTGTAACTTTTCCTGTAACTCTGCAGTCTTTGTCCCAACATTCACCTCCCGGACAATGTGAAAATGCTAACGGAGCCTAGCTAATGTTATCGTTAACCGATAACTTGCAACGTAACGATAGGATGAATTGGAAATAAATTAAAAAAAATGTGTTGAAGTCTAAAAAATCCTTTCTAAAAAATGACTTACTAGCTACATACTGCAGCATTTTAAGAGCAGGAGCATTGGAAATCAGAAATGTTAGCTACTTAGCATTAGCTCCCTGGTTGTTGGGTGTTGAAAAGGACCGAGAGGCTAACAACACAATAACGTTACACAGCGCAGTAACGTTACATTTTGAGCAAGCTACATTTGCTAATGGTATACAATTGAAGTGGTGACTGTTCAGATATTTGAAGGAAGGAAGCTAATAGTTGTGTTTTAATTTTATTTATTCATGTTTTTATACATTTTGGGTTAGATTGCGAGGGGAACCATGTTAACTTATCTAAAAACTAAAATAGCATCGATCTTTACATTCTCAGATTAATTTAATCAATATAATGATAACATGCCATATTATAATGTTTTGGTAGCTTATTTAGGCCTAGTTTTGACTGCTAATTTTATATCAGCAATACTGACGCCATCTTGGAAGGCGATTGAAAAGCTAAATTATTCCTAAATGAGGGTCCTCGCTGCAGAACGCGGAATCAGGTAGGGTCGGATAAAAGGCGTGGTTAGATGTCCGACTCCGCCCACTTCCATATGACGAATGATTTCAGCTGGCAAAATTACGAATCCCACTATGGCCACGCCAAGACCCCCCACCCCCACGAAGCCGCTCGATTGGTTGAGGTTAGGCATTTCACCTCGAGTGGTTAATTTTAGGGTTAGGGGATTGGTCAGGGGTTAGGACCTGTACGTGATAGCATGGACGCCTGGCCAATAGTGGTGTGTGAATGCTATTGAAGGGCGTGTCTTGGCGTGGCCATAGTGGGGGAAAGAAATATGGCTTCCGGCTGCGTTAATTTCCTATACTGTGAGTGTATGGATCAAGCATTAAAGCCGCCTACGCATGATCTGTGGTAAAACCGCTCTTTGTTGGCTGTGCCATTGTTTTTCTATGGGAAGAGCGATGGAGACAACTTGGAGAAAGTGCTACCTTTGAGGAGGGGCACCCCTCGAAATTGCCGCTAAACACTGCGCTCAAAGTCCAAATTATTTCAACTTTGACCTTGTCGCCGCTGACCTTTTCAAGGTGCAACCAAAGCCAGAAGCAGTGATGATGTACGCCTGCACTGCGCTTTGCCTCTGCAGTGCCTGCAATTTGCTCTGCGCCTTAGCTCATAGTTTTTCTTCTGATCATGTGTAGGCGGCTTTAGACCGTGATCAGACAGAGCGTGTTTGCAGGTTGCAAAACGTGAGGCGCACTGCCTTTCTTGTTGAAGACCCCCGAATCAGACCAGTTGCATCTTTTTTTAATTCTTGCTAGGCAACCATCGCATCACTCATCCTCAGCCAACCAACATTTTGCTGTGGAGATAAGTGAAGTCAGCACTGTGCACTATCCGGGCCAGGCTTCAGTGGGAGATCAGAGGGAGCCACAAGCTAAGGTTGATGCTAGAATGGATGGTCCAGAAGTACAGACGAAGGCATGATTTGCCCTACTCTAATATTCTTATCCTAAATTTAACCAATCAGAGGTGGGTCATGCCTTTCGCCTGTCCCTTCAGACCATCCATTCTAGCATCAACCAAGAGCTAACCATAGAGCTAACAGAATTGGGGTTAGTACGCTCACATTCACTGGGGCGACCTGGCTTCTGCGGGACACTTGTGCTATGAGTGGGTAACCTCTGTATGAACACCAATCTTCTGCAGAAGCTCGGCCCGGGCACTGGCCCGGGCACTGGCCCGGGCAGCGGCCAGGGCAGAGAGGCGGCGCAGACGACCAGCCAGCCAGTGGGACATGAACCCAAAGGGAGGGAGAAATGGGGACAGTACTATTCCTTTAGGAACAAGTGTTCACTCCATTCAAGAATAACATCTGTTGCTCGTGAGGGGAAAAAATGCAGCACAAAAGCGCAGCCAGTGTAAAATATTCATATTGGGCCTGATGAAGGAGATTGGTAGCAGAAAATTTTCTGCAAACCACTTTGCCAGTAGTAACTGGGTTTGTGTGAAGAATAATTTTGTGTATGATGATTCACCTCTTAAAAAGTCCAATCAGGAAATTAAATGCATGTTTTGCAGTAACGAGAGTATTGCAGTTCATATAAATGCATCCTAAGATTTCAGACTTTAATGTGATTTTTGCCAGTAACCTTGTTTCTGTGTGCATTTAAATGTAGTTATTGTACCAGTGGTACATGTTTCAGCAAAACTGTCAATGCAAGACATAGAGTGCTGAAGGGCCTTTTTCAATAGTAGATATGATGACCCGTCATAGTAGGAAAAGTACAGGTTTTACTAATAACATTATCTTTGTGACCGTTAGCTAGCATACACTATAACGGCAGCCTGAAGACAAAGCAGCTCCAATAAATTCAGACATTGTTGATTTCATTACTTACACCTGTGCTTTTCCTACTGTGACATGTCAGAATGTTTAACTGTTAAAACTGATGTTGAGGCATTTCCTGTTCATAAATGTATAGTTACCATAAAATCTAGTATCTAATAAAGAGTATTACTACTATTTAATTCAGCTTTTTAGCCCAACGGGCTTGGTTTAGATGCCATTGAATTAATTTTTTGATAACATCAAATATATACTACAAGTAGTAGTGTTCAGGTTGGCTAAATATTGTATTTTCTGTTGCAGGTCCACAATGTCTGAACTTTTTATGGAGTGTGTTGAGGAGGAGCTGGAGCCGTGGCAAAAACAAGTTCCTGAAGTTAACTTGATAGATGATGATGATGATGATGATGAACCCATCTTCGTTGGAGTACTCTGTATGTCATAGCGTATTATAAATATGTCAATGTGAAGCATTTAAACACCTAATTTTGTTTGTTTAAGCTCCACAATGTCAAATTATTGTGTAATCATAATATAACGTATGTGTATTTCAGAATCACCCTCTGCTACTTATTAATACACAATTTAATATGAGCTTCTTATTGATAGTTTATAGTCAAATGTATATTTGTATAGGTGTTTTTAAAGTTAATATTTCATCTTTTTTGTTTGCCTGTCTTAAGTTTACTTACATATACTGTAAAGACAACATTTCCTGTTGAAGTGCTTATTTTGGCCCTTTTTGTATGTTCTTACAGCTAATAACCAGAAGGATGGTAAGCCTAACCCTCCACCTCCTCAGAGAGACAATGCAGGGAAACAAGAAGTAAAGCCTCCTGCTCCTCAGCCTGCCATTGGCTCCTCGCCAGTGATGCTGCCATTGAGTGTGGCTGGAAATGCAGTAAATACTGCAGCACCCAATCTGACAACAGTGACCCCCCATCCTGTTATCATCAATAACCAGGTATTGTTGGTAATAAAATATTTTTTGCAAAAGATGTTCAACAACAACAAAACAAACACCTGTTTAATGTGGATTTGTTTCTTCTTCTTTTTCAGGGTTTCATTGTCACGTCTCCACAATTGGCAAACAATCGTGAGTTCATTGCCTCTCTTGGGAGCCAGTACCCTCCTGGGACTTCCTTTACAATTGTACCAGGTAAACCTGAGTATAATATACCTCTGGGGACATATTACAGAAACTTCCCAACTTGCAGATCCTATCTTAATTGTTTGGTAACCATGGTAATTAGGGTCAAGACCTGATTTTCTATAAACGGTTCCTAAGTCAGTGTTTCTATCCTAACTTAAGATAGGAAAAGTGTATAACACAAGCATCCTGTCTTCCCAAAAGCGTAAATAAACTCCTTATTTTAGGACAACCGTTAAGCTTTCACTTTTCCACCTTAGCGTTAGCTAACTTTCCGTATAGCTGCTCTTTTATTTCTTTCAGACAACCAACAAAATATCAACTGGTTGGGCTTATTCACTGAGAGACCTTTGGCAGACCCTAACGACATGTTAGGGTCAAAACGCTCATTAGTAGATACAGACTACCCCGGGCCATGGTCCTGCAGTTAGCCAAGCAACTGCGACTAGCTTTAGAGAGGGCAACCCGGCAGCATGGAGCTCTCACGGTTGTGGTTCAACTGAAAAATGCCTACTGTTGTTGTTGTTCCATTTTTTGTTTCAATTAGAAAAACAAAGGGTAAAAGTTTCTTAGCTCGGCAAGATGAGAAAAGTAGCGTTGGTTGCTAGGTAAGTCGATGGCTGATGTTGGATTGAGTATTTAGGTTTATGTAACTTGAGATAAGATAGGATTCCGAAAGCAAGTTAGGATTTGCTTCTGTAATACCAAATTGGGGATCTTAGAGTCCTATCATAGACTCTTCCAATCTTAACTAAAGACGGGACGTTTCTGTAATACGTTTGTAGTTTGAATCTGGTAATGCAAAGTTTGTCTGAAGAGTTTGTATGTTCTGTCTTTCAGCTAGTCAGCAGCAGCTTTTTCAGCAGGTCACTTCAGCCACAGTAATGCCTCGTGCCGTCCACAGGCCTCAGGTGCAACAAATTAGCAACAATGTTGTGACGTTGTCTAACGTGCAGAGTCCGGCTGTGTATTCAGCACAATCTCACCAGCTGCAGCTCATCCAGTCCAACTCACAATCTCTCCAGACCTTTTCTGTGCCTGTAAAGGCCAATAACAATAACCGAGGTAATTTGTTATCTTCTAATGTAATATTTTAACCTGACTTTACCATACTTTCAGATCAATCAGCTTGCAATTAAATGTTAATGTCTTTTTTGGATTTCATACAGATCAAAGTTTAGTCAAACTAGGATTACCACCACGGCCAATAGAGAGCGCAGCAAAAAGACCCAAGCTTGATTTGGGTACGTTTCTATTACTAGATTTAATTATACAGTTTTTATAATCTTATTACTTTAAGCAAACCCTAAACCTAATCTTAGTTCCTCTCATGTTTTCATAGCGTGTCAATTGTAACATCTTAACTGGTTTTCTGTAGGGCCAGCAAAAGTAATTGCCCCTGTGGAAAATGGGATTTTAAAGAAAAAGTGCCCAAAGTGTCAAGAAGAATTCCTTACACAGGAGGCCCTGAAATTTCATATATTGGTGAGTAAAAAATCTTGTGGAATGGTGTCCATGAGTGGAACTAAACAAGAAAATGTGGTAGATAAGTGTCCACCAAAAAAAGCTCTTAATGGCATTTCATACAGTTTGATCATGAGGACAGCAGATGAACATTGTGAAACAATGTTGGAAAACCAAATGTTTAGTTACATAATATCATAACCATGTTTGTTTTCCTAATGGTATATTCTCTAACTGGTCTTACCTATTTAGCTGCTTTTTGACCAGACTGTGTTCAGACTGGACCAATTTGGGGATTATTAAATTCCTCTGGCCACAGTTCCTGTAACTCTTCAGCTCCTACTTCAGGGCAGGGTCTTTTCCCTTTTCTGCATAGTGGTGGTTAGATGGCTGTGATTATAATAACAGAAGGTCAGTTCCTAGGCCAGTGTGAATGCAAATGGAAAAAATGGTTTTGGTGGAGAATAGTTAGAAACTTTTAGAAGTGGACTGTTCCTATAACTACGTTCCTGTAACTACTTGGTCGGAAAGAGGCTTTAGATGGGATCTATAAACTATTCCCCTCAAAATTATTTTGTTAAGTTTTATTTATTTTTCACAAGCTGTAATGAAAACATTTTTTAAATTGTTTTGCTTGTTTCTTTTTTCACCTATATTGAGATTTTTTACCACATACAAGCACTCAGACATCAGTTCTTCTTGAGGAAACATGCTCTTGATGTGTTTGCATCTTTGCTTAAGCGAATCAGACAACATGAAGTTTGCTAATTCATGTAAAACATCTCAATTTTTTTAGAGCGGCTGTGCAGTTGTGGAAAGTACAGCTCCATCAGCCCTGAGCTTTGTTGCAAACAAGCGCATCATGCTGGTCTCAGACTTCTACTACGGACAGTTTGAGGGAGATTGGGACAAGAAGGATGGGCAGAAGCCCAATACTACTTTCAAGTGCCAGAGCTGTTTGAAAGTTCTGAAGAACAATATCAGGTATGATTATATGTTTGCTTACTCTTTGTAAAATAAAAGGATAATATTCCAATCTTTCCGTATTTTATGGTTATCCTTGCTAAATATACAATGTCAACACAAAAAGATATAATACAGCAATGGTGCACTGCAGCCCTGATTGTTGTGTCCCAATCCCTGCCTCCCCCTCACCTGTCATCGGACTGTTTGTAAAACCTCCATAAGGCCAAGCCTGTCAAAAACTACATACAGTAGTTAATATGCTCTCAAAATGCAGACTGGGACTGACTGATATTTGCGTGGATGTCTTTCTTGGCCCTCAGTGCAGTTTTCCTCTCAGATGGATGACAGTATCCGACCGTTTTCCCTCATGGGCCTAAAGATGAAAAATGACTGCTAGTTTAGGTGGCGTAAGAACTGCTCTTGTGATTAAATAACTTTGCTTCAGAACATTGCAAAAAAAGCTTCAGTAAGCTGCTTTTAATGGGGAAACGCATTTGTACTGCAACTGCACTGTACCGTCTTACAGAGGTCATAGTTCATCCACATAAGAACTCTATTAGGGGAGCTGAGGCAGCAGAATGCGCAGGCTGAAAAATGGGCCGTGCCTCGTCAGGGCAGCAGTGGCAGGTAGCTGTGGCGCACTACATCATTAGGCAAAACAAAAATCTTTGTGTAATTGCTGATATTATAAAGGCCATTATACATGCTTAGAAAGTGAGGTGCAAGGAGATTACTTCATTTATCTTTAAAACCTTTGGGACCTGGACCATAACCACTGCATGCACACAGGCCAAGACTATAATTTTTTTCCCCTACTTCTTGGCGTTGTTTTTTGTTTAACTGCGTCTTTTTTTTCTCTTTTTTTAAATGGATATATAAATATAAATACTCCGCAAATCTCATGCATTTGTAGATTAAGAGCCTGTGTGTGTGTGTGTGTGTGTGTGTGTGTGTGTGTGTGTGTGTGTGTGTGTGTGTGTGTGTGTGTGTGTGTGTGTGTGTGTGTGTGTGTGTGTGTGTGTGAGAGAGATGTGTTACCATCTGGTGAATGAAATGAAGAGGTTTTGTGATTTTTACAGCTGCAAGTTTTCCCATAATTTTCTTGATTAACTGGGCAATTGTTTAGTCTATTATGTTAAATATTTGACAAAATGCACAAAACCCAAATATATACAATTCAATACCGTATATGACAAAGAAAAGCAGAAGTCATTTAAAAAGTATTGAAACAAGTAACCAATTAAATGAATGGCAATTGACTTGAGTTAATTGTTTCAGCTCTATTTGAATTAATCCTGTTAATGAAACCATATTGCATTTGTTGAATGTACATGAATGGCTTTTGGGAAGGTGTTTGCATCGGATTCAAATGAAAATCGCTACAGGGCCAAGAGAGATTCCTTCTTATCGTGTGTGTGTGTTGTGCGTGTGTGTTTTTTCCACTGTCTTGCAGGTTCATGAACCACATGAAGCACCACCTGGAGCTTGAAAAACAGAACAGCGAGAGCTGGGAAAGCCACACAACTTGCCAGCATTGCTACAGACAGTACATGACTCCATTCCAGCTGCAGTGCCACATCGAGAGCGCTCACAGCCCAATCGAATCCTCAAGTATAACATAATTGTCTATACGGCTCAATCTGACATGACAATTTGCCTAGTGGCCATTTGTAATTTTTCTTTTCTTTCCTTTTCAAGCCAATTGTAAGATATGTGAGCTAGCGTTTGAGTCAGAGCAAGTTCTCCTGGAACACATGAAGGACAACCACAAGCCTGGGGAAATGCCCTATGTCTGCCAGGTCTGTCACTTAATACTGAGCTGTGATTTGGTTTAATGTTGGAAAAGATTCACTGATACTGAAATTCTGTTTTACGGATTCCACAGGTCTGCAATTTCAGGTCGTCTTTCTTCACGGATGTGGAGACGCATTTCCGAAGTGTCCATGAAAACACAAAAGATCTGCTCTGTCCCTTCTGTCTCAAAGTTCTTAGAAGTAGTCATATGTACATGCAACACTACATGAAACATCAGGTAAGATGCTGCATTTTATCTAGTGTTTTGTGAAGCTAGTAAAGCATTTCTTAGTGTCATTTGAAATATAATGTAGATACTGTATAGAGTCATGGTTTAACAGCAGCAATGTGTTTACACACTTGTAAATTCTTAAGATGGTAGAAACTATCTTTGCAGGAGTTTAAACACTGTTAGTTTGTACTATTAGCTCCAACTCCAAGGTTGGATTGATTTAGTTGTCTGCCTTGCACCTTGCTGTAATATATAAAAGGCTGACAATAAAACCTAGTTCTCTTCATCTGCCCTAAAGGAGCAATAAATATGAGTTGGAACCAAACAAAATGAATTGCTGCCCTATTAATAGCAATGAAAGTATTTCATGCTCGTTATATTCTTTCAGTGAATCCAAATGTAACATATTAGCAATCAGCCTCCTGGTCGCACCACTTATTTATTACGTTTTTGTGTATTGTACACTGCAATGTTTTTTTCTATTTCAGAAAAAAGGGATCCATCGCTGTGGAAAATGCAGACTGAATTTTCTCACATACAGGGAGAAAGTGGATCACAAGACTCACGTCCACAAGACTTTCAGAAAACCTAAAGCCCTGGAAGGCCTTCCTCCAGGAACAAAGGTCTGACCCTGTCATAACAAGATCAGTACAACATTTGTGTTAGACCTTTTTTTTTTTTAACTATTCTTGGAATAAAACTAATTTAAATCAGCGTCAATGCACATGGTGTTCTCTTTGCAGGTGACCATTCGAGCCTCCCTTACAGGAAAGACACCCACATTGGCGACCTCCCCTGATCAATCTGGCTTTGTTGTCAGTCCAGAAACACTAAGTTTCAACCCGCAAACCAAACCTCCAGTCAGTCTATCCAAATTTAAGTCAAACAGCTCTGGAGCAGGAAAAGCCAAGACGACTCCAAGCAAGAAGCAAGATAGCCGGAATACTACCAAGCACAATCTGGCGCTCAGGAATCTCAGGTTGGGCTTTTTTACACAGCAATCAAAGACACTGCAGCAATAACTAATTTAGTTTTCATTAAAAAAAGAGAATTCTCTTCTAATACAGACAAACACTTTTTGTTTTTAAATGTTTTTTAGTACTTTTATGTCGGTAACTGCTTTCTGTCTGATAAATTACCTCAAGTGACGTCACTTGAGTCAGCGTCGGTTGGGTCTGAGGAATACAAGTTTGAAAATTTAAAATATCTGGGGGTGTGGAGTTAGAAAGAAGTGAGCTTACCAGACTTTGTAGCACACTCCTCGTGTGGAGATGTTATGATTTTAATGAATGGATTTGGCCACCCCGACCACTAATATAGGGCCCCACCTCCTGGGTATTCATGACAGGGTGGCAGCAGATTAATGGGCAGCATTAAAGCCGAGCAATACACAACGTAGCTAATTGCATTTTCAATTAATTTCCCAGACAGTCTTCATTAGGCTGGCTAAAAATATGGTATAGCAGATAGTGTGGGATTTCTTTCTTTTAAAAAACTGAGTGTGATATTTGGCTAATTGGGCTCAGTAATCAAAAACAATATGCTGGCATGGGATATGGGGTTTTAAGCAGATGAGACATAAGGTAATGTAGTGCTGTAATAGAGTTTAGAGTAGTAGAATAAAATTAGGAACTTGCAGACCTCTCAGCACACAATTATCTAAAGTACTTTTTTGTTATTAGTTTGTACATCTGCAATAATGAACTTATATTGTTGCAGATAAAATAAATGACAGCCTAACAACACAAATTCTAATCATTTATCCTTTTCAGGGTCTTAAAATCTGACTGGACTCATAAAAGGAATTATTTAAAATGTTTGAATGTCTTTGTGCTCTCTTTTTAATTTCCAAATTTCAGAGTCAATGGAGGGCGGTTCACTTGCATTGAGTGCAACACACGAGTTGATCACTTCTTTTCTCATTTCCCAATGCTTTCGAATTGTGGTGCATGCAAATATCGGACAAGTTGCAAAGTCTCCATTGGGAATCATATGATAAGGTGAGTAAAAAAACAACAATTATTACTTAATTTTTAGGACCACTGTGTTTATCTGTCAAATCTTGTGACAAATCTTTATTTGGCCTTTTTGTTAGATTCCATAGTACCATAACCAAAAACAGATTTTTGAAAATGGATCATAAGAAATGTCCATCTGCATCAAGGTAAGTACGCTTCATTAAGTCTATTCTGCATTCAGCAATACAGATTGTGTTCTGTTTGAAAGTGGTCAAGATGTACAATTCTGTTTCCGCCCCAGATTTACCCTGGTCTGTCTGAACTGTGACCTCCTCGCAGGCGCATCAGGCGGTGACCTGATGACCAAACATTTAACTGATAGACCAAATCACGTATGCAAAGTCATTCAGGAGAAAGGTATGTTCTTTACTGCCTATACCACCTGAATCATAGCGAGTATTTAGTGTTACACAGTTTTTTGAAAAAGTTGTCTCTTGTTTTTAACCCAGCAGATAACAAAGCCAAAGATCGAGTGTGAGTAGGAACTACTACCCACATTACATCACCCGACTATCTTTAATCAATTAAAAAATACTTGACAATGTCGAAGACCAAATAACATTTATTAAAATCTAAGTCCAACTGAAATTAAACAAAAAAATGACACTGCTTTCACGTTGGCGCCCCCTGTCTTTGTATTAACCAGTTGGAACACTTATTTTTCCTTATCTACGTGGATGAAGAACTTGTTTTTACATAGCCAATCAAATGGTTTCATTTTAACAATATTTGCATATAGCATTTGCATTTGCACTTTAGCAGTCTTCACACTGACTAACAGACTGCCAGACAGCTGTTAGTACAAAGACAAATTTCTTCAACAACAGTATACAACAAGTATAGAGTTCTTGTAAACAAATGCCCAGTACTGTTTAATATTGTTTTGTAGGCGTGTGTTTGGCTAACTAATCCTTTCATGCAGGCATCTCGTCTTGGGGCAGCCAGCAAAAGTTGTGTACGTCTTGACTTCAGCGCCTTCTCAAAGACCAAAAGAAATGGACTTGAAACCAATTGAAAGTGTCACATCTGAAAGTGTTACTCTCGCCACTGTTGACAAACTACAACCAGAGCCGATGTTACCAGCAGGTGATCAGGAAAAGGGTTCCACAGAAACAAGTTTTGTTGAAGGTTCCTCTGAAGGACACTTAAAGCAGTCGTCACTGCCCGCTTTATCGTCTTGCTGTACATCAGACGGGGATTTAGATCTCTGTGAAGAGTCTGTGGGTAACTCAGAGAGCCAAGATGTCAGAGAGCAGCTCCCTGAACATGAGACTAAGGAACAACATGTCATAGAGCAGCTCCCTGAGCCCGAGACTAGGGAACATGTCATAGAGCAGCTCCCTGAACATGAGACTAGGGAACGTGTCATAGAGCCGCTCCCTGAGCCTGAGACTAGGGAACGTGTCATAGAGCCGCAGCCTGAGCCTAGGGAACGTGTCATAGAGCCGCTCCCTGAGCCCGAGAATAGGGAACATGTCATAGAGCAGCTCCCTGAGCACGAGACTAGGGAACATGTCATAGAGCCACTCCCTGAGCATGAGACTGGGGAACATTTCATAGAGCCGCTCCCTGAGACAGAGACTAGGAAACATGTCATAGAGCCGCTCCCTGAGACCGAGACTAGGGAACATGTCATAGAGCAGCTCCCTGAGCCCGAGACTAGGGAACATGTCATAGAGCCGCTCCCTGAGCATGAGACTGGGGAACATTTCATAGAGCCGCTCCCTGAGCACGAGACTAGGAAACATGTCATAGAGCAGCTCCCTGAGCCTGAGACTAGGAAACATGTCATAGAGCCGCTCCCTGAGACCGAGACTAGGGAACATGTCATAGAGCCGCTCCCTGAGACCGAGACTAGGGAACATGTCATAGATCAGCTCCCTGAGCCCGAGACTAGGGAACATGTCATAGAGCCGCTCCCTGAGACAGAGACTAGGAAACATGTCATAGAGCCGCTCCCTGAGACCGAGACTAGGAAACATGTCATAGAGCCGCTCCCTGAGACAGAGACTAGGAAACATGTCATAGAGCAGCTCCCTGAGCCTGAGACTAGGGAACATGTCATAGAGCCGCTCCCTGAGACCGAGACTAGGGAACAACAAACTAAATCAGAAAATCTGTACATCAACTAAACAATGTACATGAAACATGAAGATAACCGCTTTATCAGTCATACCTCAGCATTGTTTCTTTTATAAACATATGATAATGTTGCTTTGGCTACTAATCCCCTCAAGATTTGTGTGTTTGACAAGTCAATTTCAACAGGAAAAAATATTTTAAATTTCTTTTTTTTTCTTCTCTCAAGCTTCCATTGCCTAAATAGATATAAACTATCTTTGTATTTATGAATAAAAAAACATCCACCAAAGTTTCTTAGTTGCCCCATAAACTATGTAGATAAGGAATTTGCATAGTTATACTTTCAAACATCAGAAATGGAACTGATGATTGTTGCTCATTTTGTTTTTCTTAAATTCTTTTTAAAACTGTTCGATGTTGTCCTTTTAAAAACCCCATCTGGCATAAAGAGGACTGTATTAGGCTCCGATCCTGATCCCCGGTGGCAGTTCCGATGATTTGCCTAAAGGGGCTGTACTTAACATTCAGAACATTAATGTAGAACAGGGGTCACCAACACGGTGCCTGTGGGCACCAGGTAGCCCCCAAGGACCACATGAGTAGCCCTCAGGCCTGTTCTAAAAATGAAAATTGAATATTGATATTATCTGTTTCCCACCTTGTTAAGTCATTGTTGATTATTGTGAGAAATCATTAACATGATCAATGTCTTCACATAGATGAGTGTCATTAATCATTAATAATCATATATAACTAAAGGCAAACTGAGTACATTTGTTATTTCAGAAGAGTGTATCAAACTGGTAGCCCTTCATATGACTCAATACCCATGAAGTAGCTCTCACTTTCAAAAAGGTTGGTGACCCCTGATGTAGAAGCAAACAAATATTTTCTATGTAAAAATGTAGTGGAGTAAAGCATCCTGAACAGAGAAGTCCTCCCTCTGTCTGTTGTAATCCAAGCTTCTCTGTTCTTTGTTTTGATAGCCGGTCCAGCCACGTGTGCATGTTAGTGCATGTGGTCGTGAAAAAGAGCAGGCATTTCACGTATTGGGAACTGTCTGTGAGAGCCATGTGGAGGCAATCTCAGCCCTCTGTTGTTTTTTTTCAGTATTTCTGACTGTAAACTTATTCGGTGGCACAGAATATACCGCTCACGCTCTCTGGTGATTTATTGATGCAATTTATATTCTCGATGTAGTCCCCTTAAGTATTAAAATAAGTTTAAAGGTGGAGTCTGCGATTCTGGAGATTGATATTGAACTCAACACCCAAACAAATTCCTGGTTTGTGGCAGAAATATTGGTCCATAATTGATGTGGTACATTATATTGTTACCATCTGGTTTTGAACATCCCAGGCTAACATGTATCTCATCACTCAGAAAGTTGCTTTGAACTAATAAATATATAGTGCATGTATAGATAATGCTAGTTTCTAAATTGTATTCCCTAAGAAAAAGGATGTCAAATCTGTGAAACGTGTGGATAAAACAGAAGAATTACACAGTGGTAGGAAGTAGGTGGAAAATAACCACAACTATTTGAGGAGTGAGCAGAATAATACTTTTAACTGTGTTGAATGTGCCGGCTTGTAAAAGATTTGTAAACACATTACTTTTGATGGATGTACTGAGCACGACACTTCAACTCGATGAAATCTGTCAACCAATGTTTACGCCCCAGCTGTTGGTTGATGAAAGTTGCTTGCAACTATGGTAAAAAAAAAAGAAAAAAGTCTAGCTCCTTGTAGCTCTGGGATTATTTTATACAATATGATTTGTTTACTTTGTGTGACTTCAAAGTCATTGTTTATTTCATAGGTTTTTAAAAGGTTTTTCACTCTCACTATTAGTATATTTTGAGCAAGTCTGTAAATGCATCCATGTCTATGATGGCACTGTAAATGTAACCCTGAGTCTGTTTTGAATACATTCCTCTAAAGATATTGTTTTTTGCCTAGGACACATTTTCCTCAACTGGGTTTGGATCAGTGTTTTCCTGTTATGTAAATAAATCTTTCATATATGAGGTTTGAGTCTTTGGGTGTTTTTTTTCTGAATGTTGCTCTTGAAAGCCGCATTTGATTTGATACCATTACCATAGGCTATACAACATATTGTAATAGAATAGATGCATTCAACAAATACACACTTTAAACACCATGGCACTTTTTGGTATTTGTAGGTTTTAAGTGATTGTAGTAATTGAGTGTGAGAGAGAAACATTTCTGCTTATAAATTAGAAATCTGTCAGTGGTTATTAAACAATCCAAAAAACAGACAGCCAGATGTACTATTGTGCAAATAAGCATACATTTTATGAAATTGAAACTAATACAATTAATAGTAAAAACAATAATGCTTTATGTATGTGAAATTAACACATTTAGGCTACAATAAAACATTTAATGTAACAATCAGTCTTCACAACTGCAACAGAATGACCAGTGTTGGTGAAGATGTAAGTATATACGTTACATGTACAAATATACATTTAAAAAACACACCAAATAAGTGCAAAACTGATTCTGGTTTCGTATTACAAAATGTTCGATCGTTGATAGTGAAGGAGACTCGCGACACGACCATAGACCGTGGACACGACTCGCACTTTTGAGTTCTCCGAGCCTGACGTCATTGTCAACGTTCAGTTTAATTGGGTGAACGTATGGGGACCGCGGCGTTCCCAGGACAACGAAACGCCAAACAACCGAGGAAACCCCAGCGTCACCTCAGGTTAACAACGGCAAATGAATCGCTCATGACGACCGTGCATCTAAATGCAAGTTAATTAATCCAGAGTTGTTTACGAATTAAAGAGTTAGGAGGAGTAAATCCAACAAGGCGGGAATCGACGAAAAGCCCCGCAAATATGGTAAATCCTTGTTGCCAAACCGAAGTTGGAGTTAACATTAGCTTCACTGCTACAAACAGAGCAGCTAGCTAAGTTACCACAATGTTAACGCAGCACTTGTTCCTGCTCACCTGTTTAGATTATTAAATGGTTTCTTATGTATCTTTTTCACTGGGACAGAGTCGTAAGTGGACGTACAGCCAGCAGCAGAGGTTAATGTCTCAGCGCCAGAACCAGGAGCAGCTCAGGCAGCAGGAGGCCCGGCGTGTGGACCGAGAACGGCAGCTGCAGGCCGGTGTGCGGGACGAGGAGAACTCTGAGAAGAGGAGATACCTGCGACAGGTGCAGGACGAACTCAAGGAGAGGCAAATGGAGAGCGCTCTGCTGAAGGTACTGTATGTTATTCTGTTGTGCAGATAATGTTAGACAGTTAACAAGTTGCTAGTCTCAATTATGTTTTTTTTTTTTAGAAAAAGTTCTTGCCACCCACCTCCAGCAGCAAACTGTGTTCCAGACCTTCCCATCTCCATTTCTTGTCTAAGAGCAGAACAAACACTTGTGACCATTGGGCCTAAAACATCAACAAAAAAAACACGGATTAGCTTTGTTGTCATACTATACAGGATTGCACAGTAAAGTTTATTTGCAGCCCAGTTCATGCCAGACAGACATTGTATAAATAAGACTATATAAAATATACAGTAAAATATAAACAAATGTAGAATTAAAAACACTTCAGTAATAGTAGCTTTGAAGAAAAAATATATAGCAATGTGTATATGCACACTGTACAATATGACTGAACAACTGTAGTGCAAAGAAGTGAGGTAGTAGTGGAGATGGTGTCAGGTTTTCCTTGAATCTTCTACTGTACTGTTATGACCACATTAAAGAGGTCATACAGTTATTATGAGGACATTTAATATAATTGTTAAATAGACTTCCTTGCACTTATTTTAAGGTTCAATTCCAGAACATTTTCAGATACAGATACAGAAAACTTTCTTAATCCCCCAAGGGGCAATTCGTTTTACAGTCTATCCCATCCATGTGTTCATCACTGTGTACTGAACTTTTTGTTTGTTTGTTCTACAGTGATGCATCCTTTTCTAGTGACAATGAATGTTTCTTTTACTGTAGAGTAGAACTTGATCTGATAATCAGACTGAACTGCCCTTTAATTTCTGCTGAAAAAAAATCACAAATGTGGATTCCAATTCAGATGTTTCAAACAGGTGAAAACATGTAAGAATTTTTCGTTTTTAAAGCAACCTCATTTTGTGGTTAACATGGAGAAATTGAGAGGAAATGGACAATAGTCTACATTTATTAATAGTTAATTTCTGTTTTATTGGCAATTGCCAAAACCACAGCCAAATTTGAAAAGCAGTGCTTTACACAACACAACAATAAACTGTATCATCAAGATATTACTTGTAATTTACCTAAACTAAGATGCAGATCATTATAATTAAACTTGACTTGCAGGCAAAGGAGGAGAAAATAAACCGAGAAAAGCAACTTGAACAAGAGGAGAGAATGGCTAAAGAGCTGGCCCGCATCAACTATGAGACACAAAGGGAAGAGAAAATGAGGCAGTGTATTAAAGAGAACAGGTATGCACACTTACTGCATTATCATGTCTGCTTTGGTCTCTTCATTACTATTCTTCATAATTTCTTTTAACTCTATATAAATACCAAGATTATGTAAATTGGGGGACCAAACAGAAATGCCCAATATTTCACAGTGATAAGGCCGCTGGCGAAATTACTCTGAGATTATGGAAAAATACATCACCCCCGGATATTAGAAAGTGGATGGAATTTATGTTAGAAATAGTATAGCATGAACACGTTAGCTAGGATCAATAATGATGATGGGAATTTTAAGAGGGCATGGGACAGTTTTTTTAGCTTATAGCACCTCTGGGACAAGGTAATGCCTTGGTTGTACTGTTATAACTGGTAGATGTTTATGTATCATAAGCCTTTGTACATAGTGTAAGGATATTGTTTGTTTATGTATACCTACAGTAAGTGAATAAAAACTGCAATGACAAAAAGTCTATTTAAATATTTTTCAGCATTGAGCTTCGAGAGCTGGAGTCAAAGCTGAAGTCTGCATATGTGAATAAGGAAAGAGCTGCACAGATCGCTGAGCAGGAAGCTATGAGGTTTGACACAATGGTGAGCACCGTCCTCGTTAATTTCAATAATTTACCAAAAAACAAATCTGAACCGCTTGTGGTGAAAGATGGAGTCTGTTCCTCAAAATATTGTACTTTAAATAACTGGATGCTTTTCTTTGCATATTAGCCACCAGGCAGTAATCCATTGTTATTAAATATAGAAAATGCAGTTAGGGACTATTCATTTTGTACAGTTTGTTGAGAAAAGGTTTGATTAGCTTATTATGCATCAGGGCCCATATTTATCAAAGTAGTTAAAATTATACTTCGGGTCAGTTTAGTAAAAAGATTCTTATTCCTCCTAGCTCCTTAACTTTACACAATTCTAAATACACGCTATTTCCTACAGGCTATATACTGTGTGTATGTTTTTTTTCTTCTGACATTAGCGTGAGGAGGCGGACTTAGCACGCAAGATGAAGAGCGAACATGAGCGAGCAGCCGTTGAGAAGCAGAAGCTGGAGCAGAAACGCCACGAGGAGCTGGCGCAGTATCAGAGACAGCTGGAGCAGCAACTCCTGGAGAGAGAGCGCAAGAGACAAGAGGCATACGAGGAGTTCCTCAAAGAGAAGCTCATGGTTGATGAGATTGTCAGGAAGATTTACGAGGAGGATCAGATGTGAGTCCTTCGCTTTCCAAATTCTTAAAAGTCTTTAACAGGAATGCACAATGCATACCGGTACTTTTTTTTTTTTTTGGATAAACACAGCAGTCAAAGGGTAAAATATTAGTGTGAGAAAAAAATTTATTTATATTGGGCATGCTTATACTGATCTGTTGAATTTAAGAAAGTAGATATGTTCAGTCAAATCATTTAATATCCATGGAACTGCGAAATTGCCTTTGCATTCAATTGAAATGTTTTTAATTCACTGGTTCACTGCTGCATAAATAAAGTGGCTACTAGCATCTGTTTCTTTCCCAAAAAAAAAAACATTAATGCTGGATTTATAAAAAAAAAAAAATATATATATATATATATATATATATATATATATGTATGTATGTGTATATATATGTATATATATGTATGTGTGTTTATGTGTATGTGTATGTGTGTGTGTGTGTGTGTTTTTTCCTTGAAGGGAGAGACAGCTGAAACTGGAGAAGGTCAGAGCCACTCAGCAGCACATTGAAGAATTCAAGAAACAGCAGGCCGAGTGGAGACGCATGGAGCAAGAAAAGATGGAGGCCGAGAACAAACGCATCATGGAGTTTGCCAGCCATCAGGAGCACCTGCAGGAGAACAGAATGGCTAAGATCAAAGAGAGAGAAGAAGCAAAGGAACATCTTCATAAAATAGTTGGGACAACTTTTTTTTTTTTTTTTATGCCGCATATTTTTATCTGTTCGTTTAGTAGCACGTGGCTGTATTTGGCACCAAGAATCACACCTCTCTGTTCTCCTCTAGCTGTCTGAGAAGATCGAAGAGGAGAGGCAGCAGCGTGAAGAGATGGAGCGAGTCCGTGAGGAACTTTATTTAGAAGAACAAGAAGAGGCTAACAGGCAAAGAGACCTTGTAAGTATCATTGCTTTACTGTCTCACCTTTTTAAGCATCCATGCTCAGCCAATCTATTTTCTAATAATAGGGGTGCAAGTAATGATTACAAGTAGTAACTATCGATTCAAATTTTTATATTTATAAAACTGTTTAAAAAAAAAAAAAAAGACCATTATGAGACAAGAGACCTACATGGACTCCTGATTGCTCCGGGGCTTGAATTTATAAGCGCAAATGAATGATCTTAATGTAATTTTTTTAACTTCCATCTAACAGGAAGAGATGGAGAAGAAAATCAGACAGAGGCTGATGTTGCAGCAGACCTGCCAGCAGCAGATGGCTTTCAAAGAGATGCGGAGGCAGGCAGAGAAAGAGGAGGAGGAGGCCTTCAGGAAAATGATGATGGCTAAGTTTGCCGAGGACGATCGGTTGGAGCAGATGAACGCTCAGAAACGACGCATGAAGCAACTTGAGCACAAGCGCGAGGTGGAGAAACTGATCGAGGACAGAAGACGGCAGCATGAGGCTGACATGGTACGAACCACTGTGCATAATTACATCAAGAATAAGGGGATGCTGTTGTAGTGTACGGGGGGGGGGGGGGTTAATGCTAAGACATTCTACCGCAGAAAGTGAAAGATTTATCTGAGGAACATAAGCGAAACACATTGTAAATATTACACTGTGCATCTTTGATTGTAATATCAGTTTTGAATGACCTGCTTTGAAAATAACATTGGTCTCTCTCTTCAAGGAACTGGAGGCTCAAGAGCGAGCGATTGAGCAGGAGAGGGAGGCGCTGCGTCGGCAGATAATTGAAGAGGAGAGGCAGCGACTTCTTAAACGCCATGCAACAAAACTCCTTGGATACCTACCAAAGGTATGATGCAGTGTATGAATCATAAATCATGTTCCACAGGTCTGTATCTTCTGTAAATCAAACACGTGTATGACCATGAGCGTATTTATTCTCAGGGCTTGCTCCGTGAAGACGACCTGGAGCACTTTGATGAAGACTTCAGAAAAAACTTTAAAACACGTCAGGCAGATATCTTTTCTGACGACGGCTGGGAAGGCGATGATTAAATCTTTGAATCTGAACTTGCACGCTACGTCACCTGATGGCAGTTTAAGGTTACAGTGAGCTAAGTCGCAATTCAAAGTTCTTAATTTCTCAGTATTTATGATAGCACTTGTTTAGCATTCAGAAACAACAAAATCATTTTAGGACATGTTTTTATTCATTAGGATTTTGTTGACAGGATCTTAATTAAAATCATTCCAGAAAAGATGTGAGGTTGTCTGGTGGCTAAATGTGATCATAATTGGGAGACAAATCTCTAAATTCCCTCTGAATTCAAAGTCTTCTATATATGTGAACCTCTCCGTGTTTACGACTTCCCCCAGTCTAGAGCTTTCATGAACTCGTCTTCTGTGAACGACAGCAGCTTGGCAGCTTCAAAATGCATCTGCACAAAACAAAGAAAAACTCAGTCCGTTGAGGTTTTGATGAAATAATGACGGTGGGTATTAACAGGGTATATGACCGGGTAGAGACACTTACCTTTTGTCTTTTGAGGATGTCAATCAGCTTGAGCTGTTTCTTGAAACCCACGATGAGTTCTGCTTTCTGTTTTTTTAGCATTTTGTTTTCAGCAAGTAGATTTTCTTTACTCTGATGTTCCTCGCTTATCTTGTCCTAATTTAAAAATCATTTTAAAGACTGAAGTTAGTAGAAGTGGAGCAGATCCTAACGTTTGTGCAACCTGAGGTCTCATTTTCAAACAGTTAAAACTGAAATTCAGTTGAAGCTGCTGCTTTAATGTAAATCTAAAAGAGCTAAATGAACTTTCCTCTTTCCATTTTCAAATATCATATTCTATGTTGTCCACAGATATTTTCAAGTCTACTGTGCAGCTTAACATTCAGCTGCTAATATACATGAGAGCCTCCTGATCTCCCTGCGTGCTACGGTTTTGTTGTATAGGTCAGGTTATCACTCCCTGTTTTTGACATCACTTTGTGGAGGATCTTTTATCTAAAATGATGCATTATCATTTTCCTTTTGATCTTAAATCTACAACACTAAGACACTCGTAATTACATGACCTTAAAAACAGCCATATTAAATGATCCCTGTAACACAGCATTTTGCTGATATGCCCTCTCCAAGTGGAATAGATTGTTTATATTCAAATAAAGATTCAATTATTTGTGATTGTTATAAATATGTTCTTTTTTTAATTGTTTCATTACATCACGTTTTATATGTTTATATTACTCTCTGTATAATTTTCAATTCTTTTAAATGCACACTGGATTCAATTTTATTTGTTTAGGTTATTTCTGCAATGAAAGTCTGGAAGTAATAAAGAGAAAATCTAATTTGAATAATTAGATGACGTGTTTATCAGCACTGTAATTTGCTTACCTTGTTCATCTGTTTCATCTTGTTGAGTTGAGTCTTTAACCTCTCCACCTCCTCCAAGGCTCTGTTCAGACGGACCTCCACAGTGCCGTGGACGCCCGCTGCTTGTTTCTGGGATCTATTCAGATTTTCTATTTCCTGCCAGGAAGTGATCACACATGAGTAATGGAAGATGGTGTCACATTTAACAGTTTGTTGTTAAGAAAGCATTGATATTTTGCAGTCTATTGTCAGTCTTTGACAGACCTTGTGTAAAGCGGACACTTGCACTTGAAGACCGTCGCATTTTTTGTCCGACTCGTGAGCCAAAGCTCTGTGCTTCTCAATCTGTGTCTGCTGGATGTTTGTTGTTTTCTGCAGTCTGGCTCGATCCTCCTCAAGCTCCTTCAGTTTTGCACTAAGTTTAGCGTTTTCGTCATCCTGCAACAACAGAAACACAATGTTGTCTACAAACAATGGCGTCACTATTTGAGTTTAAAGCCATCTGTTTTTTTCCCCCTCACTGGATGGTTCACGGCTGTTTGACTGAAGCTCTGTCCCCCTCTGCTGATAAGCAGGGGCAATAACAGTTCTAGTTGAATCATTGTTTATCTCCATATTTTACATTACCTTCTTATAATATTCACATGAGAGTTGATCCAGTTCCTCTTGCATGATCCGTAGTTTTGCCTTCAGAACTCGTATTTGAGCATCTGAAACGCCTTAACAAAACATAACCGAGCAACACAATCAGACTTAGAAGCCCTACCCCCCCCAGAAAATGTAACAAATATGAATGTATCATTTGTTGTGATAAAATACATTCAGAACTCGCATATCATAAGTATTTGCAAAAAGAGCTAACACAGATTGTATGACCGTATAATAAATGTCTTGTTAAAACCTGTGGAGTTTTTGGTAATTCTAAGACAAAATAACATGTCTTTACATAAATGTAAGATTTACAAGTTAATTCATATATTTGAGTTAATTTACAAAAAATGTATTTACAGTGTTTATACAGTTAACTATTTACATATGTGTTTAAACAGTCAGTACTTGCATATTTAAATGTTTACCTCAAGTTCTACTAGCGTCGGATTGGTTAGTTTGGCGACATGTGATTAAGTAAAACGAGGAAGTGTTGTTGATGTTGTAGAGCTGATAAAGTGTGAAGAACAGTAAAGTGCTGCTTAACAACGTTATCTGTCTCCATCCAGCTGTTCCTTCTTATGTAGAGTGATACAACCACCACATAGCGAACCCTCACGTTACATAAATATTTGCAAAATTTAAAAATGTTTTATTTGAAATGATTCATCACTATTAATGAATAAAACCGGGGTTTACTTTTCACAAAGTGACATAAACATACCTGATCCTACATTGTCTCCAGCGTTAGCCAAATCATCCACAACGTTTTCATGAATCACGGTGTCGTTCATCTTCTCCTCCATGCTACGTATCGTCTTTGCCAGGAAACAATCAGCTGAGTCTGCTACAGCTGCTAAATCATCCACATGAGACATCTTTGGGGTTCTGAAATCAACGGAACATCGTGACCTTTTTTAGTGGCCTTATGAGGAATGTTACTGCAGAATATATTTAACCAAATGTATGTCCTACACCGTGTTATTTTCTTAGAAATAACAAAAGTTGGAAATGGCTCTAAAAATGATTAACAATCAAACTTACGCTGTTTTCCAGTGAGGCTCATTTCCTTGTCTTCCAGTACACATGTTGTGTGATGTTGATGTGACTCTTATTGTGCTCACCTGCCAAGAAAAACAAGGCAAATATAAAAAAAATAAAACATCGTCAATGTAGGCCTACAGCATTAACAAATTATACATGTGGTTTGGAAACTAGTGTCTGTTGAGCAAAGTGTCTCCAGATTTTAGAAATACAGACAGCTGAACTTCAGAAACTGAACTGATACCTTCACACCGGGCTCCTGCACAGTGCACTGTTGAGGCTTCATTATCCTGTAGGTGAATAGATGTATATATATACAGAAAGAAAGAAATTATATACAAAGAGAAAGAAAGAAATTGGTAATTTTGTTCTTTCTCTTACACTGCTTTAAGTAACAATGAATATTTGAATGGTCTGTATGGAGGCTTCACTGGAATAAATGTAGACTTTTGCAGTGGTCGCAAGAAAATAAACCACGAAGAAAATGAACCACGCAAATGTCAACAGTCATTCTTGTGGCATGCCTAAAGCCTCCAAAGATCTGAGCCTCAGATGGTTATTACCTTGACTCCTCTTCATTCTCGATGTCCGTGAGCAGGAGGGTGGATAATGGTTTTGCCAGAACTTCACTCTGTTCTCTCTAAAATCCAATAAACACCAACAGCCAGATTCCCTTTTAGAGCAAGTCTCAGCAAAAAAATGTGTTATTGTTCACCTCATTGATGTGAACATGCTGATAACTTACCATAAGTTGTTCTGCCTGCCTTACTAGATCTGCCGTTTTGGCTTCCAGCTCTGCATTTAAAAGTCTGAAGGAAATAAGATGGAGAAATATTTACACCACGTGGTGCCTTAGGGCAACTTTGACAGACAGAAAACCCTCATTTGATTGTTTTTTGGCATATTGACTCTCTTACTTGTGATATTAAGGTAATTAGAGGCATTTACTAAAATGTTAAGGTAAAGTCACTTATGATTATTAATTGTAATTTTACAATGTGAGGAATTTCTCTCCGGGTTTAATGACAGAATCAACTGAAGCAGAAGGAGTCCAATAGAGTTCAACTAGATCAAAAGAGATTAAAAATAATAAACCAAAATTAGTCCGAAGGGTTCATCTAAAGGCCTTTTACATAAATCCATTCAAACTGAATCAAAGCAAAGCCAGCAGCTATTGCAACAGGTAGCCTTACTTGTATTGTTCTTCCTTAGCAAAAAGGTCATCTGTGTTCTTCTTTTTTGGACCAGATGCAGATTTTGCCGGCGGTTTTCCTTCAACCCTCTTGGACCTCTCAGCCTTACTGCTGGAGGACAGACGTTTCGTGTGCTAAACAAGACAGAGCAGCAGAGAGCAGCATTGTAACATTGATTCGCTGAGGTGAAATTTCACATTTCATGATGAGATTGGATTATAATATAAATTTCACCTTGTTTTTTCCCAAGTCTGACTGATAAATTGGTAGACATATCAGTGTATTGGCTGATAAGTAAGAAGAAACTGCAGCACAGAAATGGCATTTAGTTTATTTTTCAACTATGAAGTGTCCTGCTCAGTACAGAGTGGTCACAATTCTTTAAAAAAAATGTTTGTGTATGTTGTGTGTTAATGTTAGAAAACAAATATCAGCCGATATATCAAAATCAGATTTTTTCAACTCTAAAATATCGATACTGTGTCCATTCAGTTCAGCCTCCACCTCTCCGGGATGCATGGTTTGTGTGTCCCTATGAACCTGGGGCTGTTGAACCTGGTGCTCCTAGTTGGGTCTCCCATGGCAAAGTGGTCTCAGGCGAGGGGCCAGACTAAAAATGGTTCAAAAAGACCTTATGAATCACTGAGGAAGAGGAGGACTGACCCTGCCAGGAGGAAGCCCAGGGCCCCCCTCTGGAGCCAGGCACAGATGGAGGACTCATCAGTGAGCGACTGGTGGCTGAGTTTGCCGCCGCCCGGCCGCCACGGTGCAGCCCGCCCCCGCACCGCTCTTCATCCAACGCGCGGCCCTTGACCTTACTGACACAGTGACGGTCTGCCACGGTATTCTGAATATGCGCGGACCGCAGCTCAGCGTATTCAGCGGTATTTTACCTGGCCGCAGCTTCTGTCGAGCGGCGACAAGAGAGCTTGGAACGCTGGAGGCGAGGGCTACCGATCTACCGGTCAATTACTGTTCTTACCCTCACCTATGATGACCTCATGATGGGCCCAAAAAGATGCTATAATAAATAGCTGTGGATGCGGGAAAAGGCCCATAAAAAATGCCTTTCTACAGGGCGCAGAATTTTGGGCTACGCCCCTGGCTGGGTCATGACCGAAAAACTAGATCGAGGGTACAAGTGGCCGAAATGGGTTTTCTCAGGAGGGTGGCTGGCATCACCATTAAAGATAGGGTGAGAAGCAGATGAAGATGGATGGATGGATGGATGGACAGACGGATGGATGGATAAATGGATGGATAGACGGACGGACGTATGGACAGACGGATGAACGGACGGATGGATGGATGGATGGATGGATATCGGCCAGTATCAGTCACTCAGGCTGTACACAATATTATACCTCTTACCCCTGCACTCCCACTCTTTTCAGCTAAGTGGTCACGGATCTTCCTGATTAACTGAAAGGCATATACAACCTCTAAATTGTACTTCAACAGAAAGTGGTAAGATTAGTGTGATTTATGGTTTTGCATGTTGTATTTAAAGGTAAAGTTAAAATAAGCACGGCAGTTTGCCCCTTTGTATTAAATGTTTTCCACAATGGGAACATTGAATGAAAGCAATGTGTGACCGATGTCTGTGGACAAAATCACAACTGCATGGGATTAGCTTGGTGCCCTGTCTATTTTTCAGCCATACCATTCAGCATTCTTATGAATTATGATATAAATATTCATAACGCACATTTTTGTCTTCCACTGTTATTTTGGAAGCGACAGAACTGTTGAGCCGTGTATTAGCTAGCTAGCTATCTAAGCATCGTGAACCATAATGTTAGCGGAGCAGTTAACGTTAGCTTGTGTTCTCTGTTGACTAGCGAGTTCACCTGTTGAAAACAAATAATTAGGTTTTAACTTTAGCTAGCTGCTGGCACACAGACAGTTCTGTTTAAACCTTTGAGGGATAAACATGAAACAATGACGCTGCAAACCTGCGAGACGACGGCCTGAGACGATCGGACCTTTTTATCACAACTTCTTTCAGCCATTGTGACATAGAAACAGCACAGAAAGAAGACGCGGCTCTGGTTGCATAGCAACTACTTCTTGTTTAGTAGTGTGTACGGTAGCCCTTTATGGACATCTAAAGGCGAACATTCAACAAAAGTACAACAAAAGTAGTAGTACTAAAAGTGACACAGAAGTGTCTAATGCTTTTTTTCCCCTTAATACAAAGGAGTATGTTAAATAATTTAATAACACAAGTTATTTACTTAAATAGTTAACACAAAGCACTATGTAATGGGCTGAAATACTGGCTTTATGGAATTGGTATTTGCCTTAATAAAACCTTCAGTTTAAAGTTAAAAAGAGAAATGAAGTCTCAAGCCCAAGCAGAGATACCTGAAGACAACATCAGGGTTGTTTTTTCTCAGACTTGACAAAGCTCCCTCCAGACTGAGGTCAACTGGTTCATCTGGTCCATTTATATTCTTCAGCACAGGGTTGAAGAACAAAATGCAAGTTGAAAAAAACAGAACCAAACTATTTTATTTATTTTATTATGGTGGAGTCTTACAGCCTAAGAAGCTGCTTTTTAGCCATGTACCACTGTGGATACTTCTGTATCACTTGCCAGACGGCAGCAGGGTGAACAGGCTGTACCTGGTGGGCTGTTGTCTTTTTTTTTTTTTACTTTGGGCTCTGCGCAGGCATCTCGCAGATATCACTGATGCACGGTAGATGGGTACCAATGATTTACTGGGCGGTTTTAATCATCACTAACCTGTAATAAGTGAATAAATGAATGATAAATACAAAAAACACAACCTCAGACCGTCCCATCACGTACCTCTGAGACATACGATATAGCCCAAAACTCAGACACACACACTCAGTCAGACATACACACTTTCACTAACTAATCATAAGCCTGATGCAATAAAAAAAAAATTCTGTTTGCTTTTAACTGTAGAAACAGATGTGACTGATGTCTCCAGGCCTTGGGCCAAAACAGATTGCAGTTCTAAACCAAATATTTTTTTCAAAACACTACACACAATTGTCTACATTTAGCATGATCTTCTTAAATAAAATCTCTTGTGTTCACATGCAACACACTGCCGCTAAATGCTAAGCTTAAATGTACTAGCCACTCTGACGCATCAGAGCTTTAGCAATAAAAGGGTCACAGGTGAGCTCTTGCATTTTGGCCAACATAGGAGAGAAAGTGGCAAGAGGAGTGCAAGTACAGTAATAGGGGTAGGATGAGAAAGAGGAAGAGCCAGACCATAATGAGCCATAATCTCTGATGAGATTGGGGCCACTTTGATCTAACAATGAGGGAGGCTGGGCAGAGAGCACAACCAAACACAAACAGGTTCACTGTAACATCTATGACCGCAATCCCCAGACGTATACCACTTCTGCAAGCTATGGAAGATGTACTTGCAGATATAGATGTAGAGGCTTTTCAGGGCTGGATTCGCTAGGCAAAACTCCCACTGTTGCTTGACCAGGGAGAACATAGCGTGTGAAGAGGTGCTGTGGTCAGATAAAACACTAGACAGGATGCCTATTTATTTTGTCTGTATGTAGAACACCTTAAACATCCAACTTTGTGTTTGTGTACAGTATTCTGTCATATTCATCTGAAAAGTAACTGATATCTACACCTAATAAATGTAGTGGAGTAGTAGAAGTAAAGTAAAAGTGGCTCAACATTTTTACTTAAGAACAGTACTTGTAATATGTTGGCCACTTAGTTAATTTCTACCACTGGTAGTCATCTGGTAGTAAAGCCTGCATTATATCAGTGGATATTGTGCTTTAGTGGTTTATATTCCCAAATAAAGGTACATTTTATCAAATTACCACAAACCATCCTCAAATTGTCAAGATGGGGCTTTTGGGGGGCACAGTTGCCTGCATTGACCTGTTGGTAATCCAGCCAACAGGTAATCCATAAAAATGCATATTATAATAATAATAATAATAATAATAATAATAATACCTAACTTATAAATAAATAATAACCTGCTTAGATATAAGTTTGTCTTATTGCTGGGTCAATGTTAGCAACATGCAGTGGTGTATTCAGTAGATAATTTACTTAAGTAAAAGTACAAATACCACACTGTAAAAATATTCAGTTACAAGTTAAAGTCCTGCATTGAAAATGTTATATAAAATTATGTAAGCATTATCAGTAAAATGCAGGCTACTTAAAATAATCAAAGTAAAAGTAGGCCTACTCAGTGCAGAAAATCCTCACATTTTAGAAACTGGAAACGATCCAAACAGTTACTGTCAATCATTTAAGTGTTTAATCGGCTAATCTTTTCAGATGTACTTTTAGGCCGATATATTGTTGATAGTTTGACTTATAATAAAACATCGTATTTTATGAATTAGCCTACATATTTTTTGTGTGCAAAACTCACAATTAAGTAACTAAAGCTGTCAGATAAATGTAGTGGAGTAAAAAGTACATTTCTCTCTGAAATGTAGTGGAATAGAAGTAGAAAAACCAAACTCTGGCCAGGCCAATCACATCGTGTATAGAGTCTGTGGGCGGGGCTTATGTCTGCTGCTGCTGAGAACAGCGGTCTTCTGGAAGACTTGGAGTTAAGCTTTTCTTTGAGAAAAGAACAAAGAACTACACTGAAATCATTCTTAAAAAAGGAAGATGTGTTCGGAGTTTTGCCGACCAGATAGATAGAGCAAAAGTTTAATCTATCAACTAGCTTCGCTACCTTGTTAGTTGCTCTGCCTGGTTGTAGCGCTATCCTATTACGTGCTGAGGGAATTTGAAAGATAACTGTTTATCCCGCCCCTCGCATTGAGCCCTGTCAATGGTGAGTTCCCAGACCCAACATCTTGATGTGGGTCAGGCTTGTCAGGCTAGAGTAGATGTAGAAAGTGGCATGAAAAGAAAAGACTCAAGTACCTCAAATTTGTACTTAAGTACAGTACTTGAGTAAATGTGGCCTACTTACTTATGTAAATGTCCTTAGTTACATTCCACTATTATATAGGCCTATATAAATAATGATATCCATACTTAAATTCACATTTATACAGCTTCTCTATTCATACTCGTGCTCAGTAACGTCTTCTGCTTGCATGTTGTTTTTCATGTTGGGGGTCTTGGTGCGCATGCGTTTGCCCAACAGCTACTACTCACGATGCACATGCAGAGAAATCCCATAACGTGAGGGGCACATACGGAGGGGCACACGCAGCCAGCACAACGGAGGACTAGCTAGTTGTTTTGCAACTGTCCGTGTACTGTTTACACGCGCCTTTATTTATATCCATGCATCAAGTCGTGTTTGACAGCGACACGTAGTTTTGTTGCACACCGTCTTTAATTCACCAAGTGTTGGGACTTGAAGCGAGCGATGTCGGAGGAGGACTGGGTGGCAACAAAAACAACAGGGCGCGCTGCTGTCCCGTTAGCATCGCAACGATCTCCGGTCCACGTTGTTTAACCCGAGTACACCCGTCCACGCCTCCTGTTCAATCCAGTCGAGACTCGTCTCGAGGCCCACGGTGATGGCCGAGGAGGACCCCCAGCAGCAGCAGCCGGACCGCGGGGCTAGGAGCCTGCCCGGCCTGCTCACCGGGCTGCAGAGCGCTGAGGCCAGCGCTCTGCAGCTCAGGATCAAGAACTCCATCTGGTGAGGAGGTGTTCACGTGCTACTGTGCATACTTTGATGCTTGAAGGGAATAGAAGTTGATCAAATATCAAATTTAAACGGGAGTTTTTTCATTGTTCTTGTTCATAAAGTCAGTACCCAGAGGTGGAAGTAGTGTTCACACCCTTTAATTCAGTTAAAGTAGCAATACCACAATGTACTTCATTCCAAGAAGTAGTACTGCATGCAAAATGTTGTAGAAGTACATACATATAATCAGCAAGATGTACTAGCATAAAAAGTAAACAGTACTCAATTAGCAGACAATTAATTAATACAATTAATACTCACAAGCCCCCCTTGTGAGTATTATTACATATTATATGATTATACTGGATTACTGATGCAATAATATGTAAGTTGCATAGCCTACTGTTATTGTTGCTGAAGGTGGAGCCAGGTTTATTGTTAATTGTCTATTGTTAATCTACAACAATGCATCATATTTTATGAGCCGATCATATGTATTATATGTAAAATATGAATCTGCAAAGTAACTGTTAAATAAAAGTGTGAGTGCATTAAATGGAAGTACTCACAGTACAAGTACCACATACAGTACAGTACTACAGTAAATGTACTTAGTCACATTTCACTGCCGTCAGTGGGCAATGGGCATGTTAAGCTTTTGTTTAAGTGCGTCCAGGTGAGTTTTTGATTTCTGAAAGCTGAACTGCAGTTTTATGGAACTATGTCTGATTTATATTGTTGGACAGAGTTGTCCTTTAACTGTGACCAGTAGCTGCTTGTAGGTGTCTGTTCCAGGATTGTTTGGGCTGGTTGTGAAGGCTGACCGTCTAAACTCTAAAGATTGTCATGGGATCAATAAGTACCCATATGTTTTAGGGTCAGGTGTGGAATGTAACTACTCAGGTATAGTACAATGTTGAGGTACTGGTACTTAACTTCTTAGCTTCTTTACAGCTACTCAAACCACACCTCGCCAGAAAACCTTGTACTTTTTACTACAGTGACTACACTTATTTGACAGCTATAGTCACCAGTTAGTCTGCAGATAAATATTTTACATATAAAACATGATCAGCTTATAAAACATGATGATGTATCGATATACATTAAACTACCCAACATTGTATTTAGTAGTTGCAATGAGCTCAACCTCAACATAAAATGCTGCTTACACTTTAATGCACCAGTAATAATTATCTCTGACTTTTGCAGGACTTTTACTTGTAATCGAGTATTGCTATTTTTTCTTAAGTAAAGGCAACATGGCGGTAGATCACCCTTTCCTTCACCTCACACCCGCCTCCTCATCTCCTGCTTATTTACTGGTCAGTTGAAGGTGTTGTCGCAATAGTAGCCATCTACACTCACCTAAAGGATTATTAGGAACACCTGTTAAATTTCACGTTAATTAAATGATCTAGTCAACCAATCACATGGCAACTGCTTCAATGCATTTAGGGGTGTGGTCCAGGTCTAGACAATCTCCTGAACTCCAAACTGAATGTCAGAATGGGAAAGAAAAGTGATCTAATCCACTATGAGCATGGCATGGTTGTTGGTGACAGACGGGCTGGTCTGAGTATTTCCCAATCTGCTCAGTTTCTGGGATTTTCACACACAACCATTTCTAGGGTTTACAAAGAATGGTCTGAAAAAGGAAAAACATCCAGTATGCTGCAGTCCTGGGGGTGAAAATGCCTTGTTGATGCTAGAGGTCAGAGGAGAATGGGCCGTCTGATTCCAGCTAGAGCTGGGCAATATTGCGATATTGCCCTGCAATATCGCAGCAATATCGATATCGAGGTATTTGGTCAACAATATCGTGATATTAGATTTTTTCCATATCGCCCAGCTCTAATTCCAGCTGATAGAAGATTAGGGTTGGGTACCGAAACTCGGTGCCAATAGGGAACTGGTGCCGACGTAAACGGTAGTAACGAGACCGAATAAGAACGAAAGTTTCGGTGCCTCATTTCGGTGCTTGACTTTACACTAAACCTGACAGCATGTAACGTTAGCCTACCTTTAGCTAGCAGCTGGATTAAACACCGGTAAAATGCTGACAGCTAACGTTAAACAGTGTAAAGTGTGACTGTATTTCACTGTGGAGGACTTCAACAGCGGGATGTAACAGTCTGCAATGCAGCGCAGCAGCAGCTGCCGTTGTCGCAATTCTTAGATATACAATATGTTTATATGGTCGGAATTAAACAACACAGACGGTGCTTTCACTTGCAGCTGCCGTTGTCGGAATTAAACAACACAGACGGTGCGTTCACTTGCAGCTGCCGTTGTCGGAATTAAACAACACAGACGGTGCATTCACTTAAAACAGGTAGCCTCGTGGTGCATTCACAGTAATTGTAAAATACCCTTTTCCCATCTGGGGTTCAACAGCAATTTACTGGTGAAATTATTGTTTTTGTTATAGTTATTACATTATTATTAAATCTTTAATTTTGACCATGGCCTTAGCAATAAACAAGTTACTGACTGTTGTTTACTACCCTTATTTATTTTTCTTCTTCTTTTTTTTTTTTTAACTTTATTGAAAAGTACCGGTTCAGGCACCGTTTAGGCACCGGCACCGTTTTAAAAGTATCGATTTAGCACCGGAATCGAAAACAAACCAAACGATACCCAACCCTATAGAAGATCAGCTTTGACTCAAATAACCACTCGTTACAACCGAGGTATGCAGCAAAGCATTTGTGAAGCCACAACATGAACAACCTTGAGGCTGATGGGCTACACCAGCCGAAGACCCCACCGGGTACCACTCATCTCCACTAAAAATAGGAAAATGAGGCTACAATTTGCATGAGCACACCAAAATTGGACAGTTGAAGACTGGAAAAATGTTGCCTGGTCTGATGAGTCTCGATTTCTGTTGAGACATTCAGATGGTAGAGTCAGAATTTGGCGTAAACAGAATGAGAACATGGATCTGTCGTGCCTTGTTACCACTGGGCAGGCTGGTGGTGGTGGTGGTGTAATGGTGTTGGGGATCCCTTTCACCTTCAGAACTGCCTTAATTCTTTGTGTCATTGATTCAACAAGGTGCTGGAAGCATTCTTTAGAAATGTTGGCCCATATTGATAGGACTACATATAAACCAGCAGTTCCAGTATGTAGCTCCTGAGGCAGTGGGTGAATAGACTCAACATTAGTTTCACATTATGTAGCTGTACTTAACCCTTGCAACACAAGTATAATGGTATGTTTATCACCAAGATCTGTTTTTGAAAACTGCTCACACATGAACATGATATTATCCAAATTATTTTTCACACCAGTTTATTTAAAAGAGCTCACTGAACTTTGATATCCTTTCCTGGTTTTACGCTACAAATAACTATTTCCAAAAAATAAACCAGACAGAATCATTTGAAATAAGGAGAACTGACACCTATGGCTATTCGCATAACAAAATCACTGAATCAAAGCCTTGTGTAAAAGTGAAATGTATCAATACAAAATGAATGCATAGAGCTGCCAGTCTCTTTAGCAGCTCTTTATAATACAGCAGTAAATGGATCGGTCTGTCTGTCTGCTGTGAGATACCCTAAGAGAGAGAGAGAGAAGTGTCAGGGTAAAGCTATTTTATTTTGAAAACAATACCTACGTTTTTTAACAATTAATGGTGTTTGTTGTCTGTGGTTGCTGGTATTTAAGGTTGTGTTCTGTCTGAAAATACCCCTTTTTTTCTGAATGTGAATGAACTCACATACTATAATTTTAATGTCAAACAGCCATAAAATGTCAAAAGGCTGAACTACCACAAAACACGACGAGATGACACACAGAGGTGAAACGTCTGTAGGAAAACCTCAACAGAAACACGTCGCTATGCTGACATAAAGGGGATATTGAATATTTGTCCTGCTCCTTAAATATTTAACTTCAAGGGGTTTAGAGCATAAATATTGATGTTCACTTGAGCGTCTGTCTAAGTGGTTCCCAGTGCAGTGAGGCGTCTTACTCGGGGTCAGCAGGTTCATTTGACTATACCTTTACTCTGTCTTAATCTGCAGTGATAGTCTATACTAGTGAAGTGCTTCTGTTCCTGTTGGCTTTCAATCAAGCCACCCAATCCGCGACTGAATTACACCTGGATATTATACACCGTGTGATTTAAAGGATCCCTTGTTCTTCTTCTATCAGTTCAATGCCTCAAGTGTCATTCAGGGCATCTGCCAAATCTGCCTCACAAACAGCTTAATGACGGCCTTTCAGCACTGGGAAATGATCCTTGGCTCCCTAGTAACAGTGAATTAAAGTGAACTGTTCTTGTCAGGGCTTAGAGGATCTCCTGATTCTGACCTGCCCGGTGTCGTTGAGTAAAAGTCTTTAAATGTGCCCTACCTTCTGTCTCGCAGTCAACAACAGCCTGACCTGTCTGAAGATTAAGAATTAGACCTGGAGAAGTTATATTGATGCATCTGGTTTGACTCTGAGCAGTGTTTCATTGGTTTAAATCGTTATTATTATTACATGTCATTTAGCTGATGCTCTTATCCAAAGCAACTTACAATTGCTATACTGTATATGTCAGAGATCGCACGCCTCTGGAGCAACTCTGGGTTAAGGGTCTTGCTCAGGGACACATTGGTTGATGTATCGCAGTGGGAATTGAAACCAGATCTCCCACACCAAAGGTATGTGTCATATCCACTGCGCTATCACCACCCCATTCTTCTAATATTGTTTTTTGCATAAATAAGTGCTCTTGCATAGGGCTGTCTAGTTCGCGCTGTCAAAATAGTGGTTAGCTAATTGGATAATATCGGGAATAACAATGAAACATCTGCTTTTCTTAAAATGTGATTTAATAATAATAATGTTAATGTAATGTCTAAAAACACTAGTAAAGGGTGAAAGTAGGGCTGGATGATTAATCGAAAAATAATCGAAACCGAAATTCAGAGCCTATAACCGACGTAATTTTACCAAGTCGATTATTTCTGTCTTTTAATCCTGTTAATATTTCCGTGCCGCCCACTGTGTGTTAATGTACTTTCCCGTTAAAACATATTATGGCCGCCGCGTGTGTAGTCACGTGACTCCGCCTGTTTACATTAAAACTTAATTTACTTTTTTATTTTTATTTAATTGTAAAATCTACAGTTGTAGATTTAAGTTCAGTTGTTTGAAATATTTAATAAATAAGCATTAATTGCTATCTGTGTGTTGTTTCCTTATTTTAGAATCACAAAGATAGGATTATGCACTCTTTCATTAGAAAAAATAACCGTGAACATATTTACAGTAGCCTATAAGAAAATATATTTTTTTTTAAATAATCGTTCAATAATCGTAATCAAGGTAACTTCTTCGCTTAATCGTGATTATGATTTTAGCCAAAATCGTCCAGCCCTAGGTGAAAGTCCATATCTTTATCAAATTCTTCCTTCAAGGTTTATTTAAAATGTGATAAAAACAGACGTATAGTTAGTTTTTGTCAGTGACTGCAAGTGAATAACTGTGTTCTTCTGTCAGAGACAATGTTACAACAGTGGCTCTCTCTCTCTCCCTCTCTCTCTCTCTCTGTCTCTCTTTTTATACATGACAACATGTGTTCCTGGTGGTGGGATATATGACCTGAGAGATGCTGAAGGGAGGGTTGTCAAATACCAAACATTCCTCTGCTTTATAAATAAATACACTTTAGACACAAGCGCTCATGTTACACCAGCTTCATACTAATTTATACTTTGTCTCTGTTTTGCAGCAAATCTGTTCAATCAAAAGTGGAAAACATTCTGGTGAGTATCCTTACTTGACGTGTTTTAACTTACAAATAACAATTTTAATGAAACCTTTTTTGTTATTAATCAATTGCAAGATTTTTAATATTTCTTGAGAGTGATGCTAAAAGAAAGGCCATGGGGTTGTTAAATGAAAAACTACACGTGTGATGTTTTAACCTCCTTTTGGAGCAAATTTATTATTTTGACCTGAAGGTGGCGCTAGTGCCAAAAACAGAAAAGGTCAAGCTTTGAAAGAATGACTGAGCTCTAGCGATTATCATCATTATAAATGAATCTGCCGATTATTTTCTTGATTAATCACTTGACACTTGACTCATCACAACTCCGCAGAGCCCAAAGTGATGTCCTTTAATTGCTTGTTTTACCCGTTGTACTGTATAAAACCCATTATATCATATCATTATAATATTTGAGAAAAACAAGCAGCAAATTGAGAAGCTGGAACCAGCAAATATTTGACCTTTTTCTTAAAAAAGGACTGAAACGATTCATCGATAACCAAAATATTTGGAGATTCTTTTTCTTTTGATTGATTTAATAATGAATCAACTAATTATTACAGCTCTACTGGGCTCAGTCAATTGCATGGCAATCAGCCTGTTGACATTTCTTCTTGTGTACACGTTAAAGGACACCTCCTTTGGGCACCATGAGTCAATCGTTGTTGAAAATCCAATTCAAGCAGCCCCGCTGTTTGTGGGGCAAAAACAAATATTTTATGCTGGGCTTTAGATATTTACAGTGTATTTAATTATCATGAATTATGGTTTGATATCGTGTCTACGGTTGTGTTGACTCTAATTTGGTGGTTTTGTGTGATGCTCTGTTGTAGATTTCATATGCTGCTATATAGAGAAGGAGGCTAGTACCACCAAGAGCCAGCTTATGTCGTACTTTACTGTACGCTGAATTGGTATCTAGTATTGTACGTGCCAGCACAGTTGCTATTTAAGAACAATAGTAATTTCTTTTTTCAAAATAACATGTCTCCTCGCCGAGAGTGTGGAGGATTCTAAATGCAACTAAAGAATAAAAATCATATTTTTATAAAATTTTTTTTTAGAACTAGAATATCTCAGTTATGTTCCAGCTTGAAACACTCTATTCAAAAAATTCATTATTGAGCCAAGGCTAGTAGAAGCCGGCCGAGTCTTTGGTTGTCATGTAATACTACATATATAATGTGTGATGTCATGTAGTTGTTAATATAGAGTGGTTAATCTACCCTCATCCCTGTCATGCCTTTCAAAAAAATAAAGATAAAAATCTCTTTTAACCCTGTGTAACTTTGTCTTGTCATCCTCCACCCTTCCTCCTGATCCCTCCTTGCTCTTGCCTTAGATGACAAACCCACAGTTTGTGTCAGTTTCTTGTCTCAGGAATTACTACTTCATAGTGCACACAATAAGTGTGAACTGTGCTAATTAACTATCTACTCCTAAAAATGTACACTGCAGTGCATATGCATTCGCCTGCAGGTAACATCTTTGTTTCAAGCTAAAGTGAGTTAAAGGTGGGATAGGAGTTCACTGTGCAGAGCTGATGACACAGTCACATATAGACATTTACTGCCAATTCAAGTCAACGCAGCAGGAAGTAGTCACACTAAAAAAGGCAAGAGAATAAGATTTTAGCAGGAGTACAAATTGCCACTGTTATTGGCTAGTTTAAAAATGTCTGTGATTTATTTTGAGGATTATGTGTATATACATGTATTCCTTGGGAGAGCTGTGGTTCCCTAACCAAGAAGTTAATCAGAAAAGGTGGAGGAGCCAATTAAAAGGGTGAATGAGTGTGTTGGCAGTGTATGGATGTGTGTCTAGTAGCAAGCTGTCTGGGGTGAAGGGTTAACAGCAGAGGATTCAAGTTCACCTTACAAGCTCCCCTGCTCTGCAGAAGCCCGTCTGTGTCTCTGTGTCTGTCTGCAGCCATTTAGACTGTACGTGCACATGCGTGTGTGTCTCAACTGTACAGCTGTATGAACGCAGCATTTTAATGCTTTGCATATCTACACTGCTAGGTTTAAAGTCAAGAGTACAACTTTGTTTGTGCTCCTTACTCTTTCACTGTGGGGAAGATATGTTTATGATATGCAGTGTTTGGCTTACATCAGACATGGTATTTAGTCTGATGGACAAAAAGCTAAATTTTGGTCTCATCGGATGCTTCTAGCTGACTTCAGAATCTCCCACATGCCTTCTGGAAAACTATAGCTGAGATGTCATCTAAGCTTTTTATTTAAGTGGCTTTTTGCCTCTCTCCTGGCATCTGGGGAAGCACCCATTCGAAAGTTGTATGCACCATCTCTCCAATCAAGAAAAGTGTGGGGAGGGGGTGAATACGTTTTAGTATAGTTACTAAATTCCATCAGTTCACTCACTCAATTCACTTCACTACAGGGTTGGAGTATTGCTTGGTGTATAACACTGTTGTCTGCTACCAATTAAACTATCAGAATTTGAACTGTGCCTTCTTCACGCTATCATGTTTCTTTTTCCCTTTGAAGAACATAATTAGAAGCGTGAAGATTGTTTGTAGCTGCGGGCCATGCCGAGGACGTTTAGTTAGCACACATCTTAGATTCCGAGGCTAACGGGACACCCCATATGCTTTCTTAAAGCTAATAATTAACCTTTTTGGAGGGAAGGCAGAGCTGCATCCATGACCCCAACAAAAGATGAAAATGGTTCTTCTGCTTTCCTGATTTACAAATCTAGATGTTTCCCCTTTATTCCATCAAGTTTATTTTAGCTACAGTCGAGTATATATTATAACCGAGTTGGACTTTGATTACATTTTTAATATTCATCCAGTGAAGCACATTGTTAAATTTTAGTTGATTGTGTTGGACAAGCCTTTGTATGTTTGTTACTACAAAGGTCGACCAAATGTATAAACTATCTGCTCTGCAGGTGTAACAGGACTACCTCTTCTTTAAAGTGCTCATATTATGCTTTTTGGCTTTTTCCCTTTCCTTTATTGTGTTATATATCTTTTTTGTGCATGTAATCAGTTTACAAAGTGAAAAAGGCCAAAGTCCAGCCCAAAGGGACTTCCCATCTCCAACAGAAAACACTGTTCACAAACTGCTCCGAACAGCTCTGTTGTAGTCCAGCCTTTACTTCCGTGACAGTCGAACGTGCGTCACTTTGTAACACACGTTATAATGCTCGCCTAGCTGCTAGCATGGCACGCCCTCATACTCTGCTTCTGACTGGCTTGTAGTGCTTACCTAACTACTACGCATGTGTGACTCCCAACAAAGATGGAATAGAAGTGAGATGCCTCACTTGGTAGCTAAAACAGAGAGCTCAACACACAGGGTGAAGAGAGGAGCTGCAACAATGTGCAGTACAACAAAAATATGGTGCTTTTTGAAAATTAAACCATATTCTGATTTAACCTCTAAATACAATTATGAACCTGAAAATGAGCATAATATGAGCACTTTAAAATCCATGGCAGGAATCTATGTTATGCTGATGAATAGGAAGGTCAAATATTAAAACTAAATCATTTTTTGGCCCCCTTTTTATTTTACAGCAAGATGTGGAGAAGTTCTCAGACATTGAAAAACTCTACCTCTACCTAAAGTTGCCTGCTGGTCCGAGCAGTAGCATTGATAAAAGGTAAGAATACACCTGCTTTAAGTATTTATATTATTGGTAGTGGCATACATTTCTGTTTATTATTGTCTTAAAAAAGTGTATCATGAATGATATAGGAAAAAAGTTAAATAATAATAGTGGACACACACACACACACACACACACACACACGCACACACACACCAACAGACTAGATTAGCTTTGGTGAGGATGATTTCTCAGGACTTGAGTGAGCAGAGTATTGTTCTTTTGTTTTGTCATTTGTCAATCAATCAATGATCCACATCTTTTCTCAGTGACCAGAGCGCCCTGTCATCAAGCCGCACACAGCAGATGCATGCATTCAACTGGATCCGCCATCATTTAGAGGAATACCCAGAGACGTCTCTTCCCAAACAGGAGGTCTATGATGAATACAAGTAGGTACAAACAGACAGAGTCGAGTCGAAAGCAGAAACTTTATTTATACTGTCATATAATTTCTATTCAACACATAAAAATATATAACTCAGAGAATAAATCTGATTATTTTACTTGCATATATAGATGTCACTTTGTATTTGAATGTGTATCATTGGTGATCACCTTTTAAATACACAACAGATACTAATGTTCGAGATTCTTTCTCCTCTAAATTACTGCCGGCTAAAGCGTCAGTATAAATAGACGCAGCAGGCATGGGAATCACAGAGAGCAGCATGTGGTGGTAATATTAGAATGGAAAGTCTGAGACAGCCATTGAAATGCTCTGACAGTGTTATGTAACTGTCTTTTTAACTCTACTAGATCAAAAATACAGTGCCCTCCAGAAATATTGGCGCCTTTAGGATAGACCGGTGAAAAGGCTTTAAAAAGACGTTACGTGCTTCACTACAAAACATTAAAAACATTTTGTTTTGTACAAAGAAACAGTCCCATTTTTTTTTACTTTCTTGCAACGTATACTGAAGTCAGCTTCAGGGTTAAAATGGCATGAAAGAGACATTTGAAGATTACCCCCCTTTATGTTAGATGGGAGTGGAGATGATGCAGAATGCCCCACAATACAAGAATGTCAGATATGAATGTCACTTAGAGTTTAGTTACGACTCTACTGATGCAAAATTCTACACACTTAACTTTACATTTTATACCATTATCTTGAACACAACATTGACATTATCAAGTTAATATAGCGCATGTGTTAGCAAACAGTTTCCTATTTAATCATCCAGCAGTTGTGTTTCTGGTGACCTGATTAATGTAATTATTCACTCTCCTCTTAGTTCTGTTTTTGGTCTCCACCATCTCCTGAGAAAAATATCTGGCTCTTTAGCTGCTAAATGTTGCACTATGTTTACCAGCTAGTCTCTAACTTTGTCTGCCCTTTGGTGCTGAGCAGGTAGTGTGCTGAGGGAAACTGCAGAGTTAGATGATAATTATTTGTCAGTTCATCACTAGCATTGATGATTAACATATCATTATCATATATAAGTCTTTTTTTTTTCTTATAAAATCATTTATTAGAGCAGCTTTACTTGTGACAACCATAATTATCACACCATGACGGAAGCATTAAGTTTTAGAATGGGGAAAAAAACAAAACAAAACTTTTTAACTTTAGAGACTTTTATCACGTCACATTAACAGGGATGCAAACATTAAGGATTCTAAGAAAATAATCTGCTATGTTGACATGATTTTGATTCATGATTATTCTTAATGACATTTATTCTGTCCATTATGTCATTTCAGGAGCTTCTGTGACAATCTGAACTACCACCCACTGAGTGCTGCGGACTTTGGAAAAATGATGAAAAATGTCTTCCCGAACATGAAGGCTCGTCGACTTGGCATGAGAGGAAAATCAAAATATCCTTCACTGGAATGGATTGTAACAGTCTGGCCTCTGTCTCTTGTCACAGACCATCTGCTGTAGCAGTTCATAGGCTCTCTAAATATAGATGTGAAATGAAATAAAGTCCCCCTCTGCCTCGGAAGCAGAAGCATAATACAGAGCCTCTCGGGAGAGGTACTGTGATCTTGACCTTTATGACGCAATTGTTTTTTCTATTTTGCTGATGACTTCAAAGTGCACAACTTGATTAATTGATTAATGGTTCTTCAGTTTAATTAAATTATCTTTGTTTTAAGGTGAGATCATAGGTTTTACATGTTATGGGTTATGATGTGGAAAACAACTTTGCCTGTTAAAGGGAGTTTGCTTTGAACTTATATTAGCAAACTGCTAATGTCCAAGGAATAAAGGATTTGTTTTCATTTATACATATTGCCACCATAAGCACTAATTAAAACAATCTGTAAAATATTGGTTCAATATCAGCATATTAAACACATTTTTAAATTAAAGTAGTTTTACTAAGGCAAACACTTGAATATTTATATGTTCAGTTTTTATTATTCTTATTTTCATTTTTTCGTTTTTCTATCTAACAGGCCCAAGATAAAAAAGTTAATTTCTAAAATCTTAATTATATATTGATCTGACAAATGAAAAATACAGTTTTTCTAATATCAATTTCTTTCATGGAAAATTTAACTGATAAGCGTTACATGGACCACACATATTTTGCTGTATATTGACAGCATATGTTCATTTTCTGGAATCACATGTTTTTGATCTTAACACCAGCTTACATATTGCTATAGTGGACTAAGGAAGAGGCTCTTTGTTCACATGCCATCTTTACCCACTCTGGATCTCCATAAAACAGGGGATGAGGTAAGCAAATTGACATCTTCCTTATCGCTTTACCCCCATTTTGTCACCGTCCTATCATGCAGTGTATATATATATATATATATATATATACATATACACATATACATATACACATATATAACCACATATCTTTGTGTGTAGCTCCAGTGTGATGTCCTCGAGTCACCGGGCCAGCTTAGCAGCATAAAGGAGGATGTGCGATTTGCCGCCTGTGATCTGGTGTGTGAGTGGGCCAAAAAGGTGCTGAAACGCCAGTTTGATGCCGTGGAAGAATTGGCTCGCTTCCTAATCGACAGCCATTACATCAGCAACAAGTCTCTGGCAGCTCTCACCATTATGACCGGCACAGCAACAGGTCAGACACAGTCAAAGTCAGGGTCATGCCGCCTGTGTAAAAACAGGTCAACAGTGGCATCTGGTGGCAGCTGCCTGTTACTGCTCTTTTATTCCAGTCTGATTGATTTTGGCTGGACTAGACTGGCTTAGTAATGAAGTTCCACCATTGGAGGAATGAGTGTGATGATGTCAGTGTTGGTGTTTCTCTTTTGGCTGTGGCCCTTTTTCAAAATGTATAAGCACGACAGAGACTTTTACCTCCGCTATCGGCCACCTGTGTGTGTGTGTGCGTGTGTGTGCGTGCGTGCATGCCTGTGCCTGCCTGGTCCTCTTTGTCGCGCTCTCTTCAGACATGAATGATTGTGAGGAACAAAACAATCAAACAGCAGTGACACAACGCTATTTCTAAATAAATAAAGTAGATGGTTGGCCGGGTTGGCTCAGTTGGTAGAGCAGGCGCACATATACAGAGAGGTTTATGCCTCGATGCGGAGGTCCAGGGTTCAAGTCCAACCTGTGACGATTTCCTGCATGCCTTCCCCCTCTCTCTCACCTAGCTGTCCTGTCCATTAAAGGCGGAAATGCCCCAAAAAAACTATCTTAAAAAAAGAAGTGGATGGGCATGTTTTGAAATTTCTTCATGTAGAAATCGGGTGAATTGAAACTCCAGAGAACAGCAGGAAGAGGGACAGGAAAATCAAAAGGGTTGACAAGAAGGGGATGCATATTTGATCATTTATTTTACTAATAACGATAGCATGATGCAAATCTAATCTCACCTGTTTCCTTTCTTTAGAGGTTAAGCCTCCACAGATGGTCTCAGCGTTTGTCCCAACTGCTGAGGCTCACTCCTTCCAGCCTCATGTGACGACACTGTCCTCACCTTCTGTGGATGCAAAGCAGCAGCTCCAGAGGAAGATCCAGAGGAAACAACAAGAACAGAAGCTGCACTCTCCTTTACCTGGAGAGGGACAAACCAACAGGGCAGATGACAGTGTGCCTTGTGCTAGCCCCACCCCTCCGTCACCTCAGCCAACCATAGGCATCATGGTCGCTGCTGTCCAGAGCCCCATCACGGTGAGAAAGCAGCACTCTCAATGTAGATTAAACTGGTGTGTGTGATTTTTGTCCCATCTATTGTATTCACCCCAGCTTAGAGAAAATACATATCTACATTCACTTAAAATGTGCTTAAACTAATTAGTAAAGATGAGTGCAGTCTGACTGATTATTTTTCATTATTCATCATTATTTTCAAAAGCACACCTTTAAAATTACACCTACTTTTCTGTCTAATAACACGGACTACTGTTAAACAGTTGGTCAATCATATTAGTTACATCAATGTGAGTAATTTTGTTTAATTATGAGTGTAATGCTGCCATTTTTAGGAAAAAACTAAAAATGGTTAGTCAGTTATTTGACTGCGGTCATAAACAACTTACACTTTCTGATTGACCTTTCCTCTCTGTAGGTACAGAGAAGCAGGCAGCTGATGTCCCCCAGTCCAATGGGAACAGTAGAGAGCAAAATGCTGCCTATTAACTTCCAAATGGTGACCCAGCCACTACAGGCAGTGAAACAGAGCCCCAAAACCCCGCAAAATATTCTAGCCAGTCCAGTGGGAGAACGCACTGCTCGGCAGCGCTATGCGCAAATCCTGCCCAAACCTGCGGTCACGACTGCTATCGCCTTGCGCTCGCCCTCCACCATGATCATTGGCAACAGCCCTGTTAAGACCGTGATGACTACATGCCATGTCAGCCCAGTCAGTTTGGTCAAGATGACAGCCATATCTCTTGCACCCAACAGCAGCAATACCACCACTTCTTTCACAAAAGCCCCTCTTCGGCCGGCTTCTGCAGGCATTAGTAGTTCTGCAGTTGCAGAAAACTTCAGTTCCAATCAAAGCATTAGGAGTACCTCTGCAGTCCCCATTCTGACCCCGGTGGCAAGGCCTGGGCAGACTACTAACAATCATACCATCGATGTTGAAATGGAAGTTGAAGCTATACATAAAAACAGCCAAATGCAAAATCCTGGCACTCAAGAACCAATGGCAAATAGGACTGGAGGGGCTTTACAGAGGGCTGCCAGTGTGCCCATACCTCAGTCTAAAGGCTTCCTGGGTCTAGAGGAGACATCCAGGACTAATTGCAACGGAAAGTCCTCTTCAACCCCTAACACTGTGGCAGCTGTCCAAAACCGCAATAACGGCGCTAATAATACAAGCACTATGCACTTAACTCCCTGCACTCAGAATACCAGCGCTGTTTCTTTACTGAACACCAGCAGACCACCTTCTTTTGTGGAAAGCAGCAGTGTAACCGCAGCAAAGGAAGGTTTCTTGTCCACTAAGAGCCTCAGGAAACGTTCAGGCCTCAGTCCAGACCTTTCTCCAATCAAAAGGGTTTTTATGCCCCAGCAGCCAGAGCTAGAGGGCGCTGCTGGTCTTGGAAATGGGATTAGAAACATGGTTGGGAACATCCTCAGGCCAGGAGCTCCAACTAGACCTGAAAGTGCACCAGCTACCAGGGAGGTAGAGATGAAAATGAAATATCTTCCAGTCCACGCACACAGGACTTCTTCTTTCAGAGCCAGTGATTTCTTCTCTGTTGCCAAAACACAGAGCTCAATGCAGAGGAAAGACCCTTCCACTGTTATGGAAACTAGCTCCTCACTTACTCAAGCATTAATACAACAACGGCAGGGACACACAATGGCTAACGTGCATGCCATACCTAATAACCCCGGCCTCCAAACACATTCAGGTGTGAGTGATGTTAGGAGTTCAGCCACAGGGAGCCTGGACCCTCAACAACATACCTACACTCAGTCCAACCCTGTTACTGAACACTTTATGAATCAAGCTTCATCATTGAGCCAGCTCCCTATGCAAACTGATATGGATTACTTTCCCTTTGATGATGATGTGACTCAGGACAGCATTGTGGAGGAGCTGGTGCAGATGGAGGAGCAGATGAAATTTAACAACATGCAAGAGTTTGGAGACTGTGTCACACTGCAAAGCCAACAGGCTACGATGCCGGACAACATAATGTCCACCAATCAGACCATGACTGCTTTCTATCATGCTGCAAACAGCCACAGCAACCCGATGCATACTCCTACACTGACACCCACACCCACGTCGGAAATGATGGGAGGAGCCCAAGGCCTCGCCGGAGAGAGCCCCTTCTCCCACATCGCCTCCACCACCCCAGTGGACAGCTCACTGGGAAGCAGTCGTCACACCCCAGTTGGTACTCCGCACTCCAACTGCAGCAGCACTGTGCCTCCCAGTCCAGTGGAGTGTAGAAACCAGTTTGCATTTACACCCATCAACTCCAGCATCACTGGTTTCCATGACGGCAGCACCGTTTCCAGCAGCCCGGTTAAGCCCATGCAGAGACCGATGGCCACCCACCCAGACAAGACCAGGCTGGAGTGGATGAATAACAGTTACAACAGCAGCAGCGGGAGCCTAAACAAGTCAAACAGTGGAATTGGAATCCTCCCAAGCTATCAAGGCCTGATAGGTGATCATTTTCAAAAGCCTCACGCCTTTGCCGTCCCTCATACACGGCACCATGACAGCCATTTTGGCCGCTTGACTCCCATCTCGCCCGTGCAGCAGCAGGTAGCCAGCATGACTAACATGGCCAAGCAGGAGGGCTTTGCTGTGCCTGCCCCTCTGGATAACAAAGCCACCAACACACCTGCTACAACCTTTCGATGTCGCAGTGTAAGCCCCGCCGTGCATCAGAGGAACTTGAGTGGAAACGCAGGGAACCTTCCCCCTATCCCTCGTTCAGTAGTGTCTCCCTTTAACTCTCCTGTCATGCCTGAGATGTTAAACATCTTTGTGAACAGCCAGACAAATCTTGGGGTGAGCAGCATGGCTCAGAGGAGCCATTCTGTGCCGCTCAACATCATGATGCAAACTGAGGTCCGGCCCACGTCGGGCCAGCAATGCAACAGCAAAAACATCACCAATGTCCTTTTGAGCAAGCTGGATGGGGACCATGACGACACTATTCGGGGTCTGGGCATTAATAATTTACCCTCCAGCTATACTGCACGCATGAACCTCACCCAGATCCTCGAGTCTGACCCAAACCTCTCCTGCAGCGACAACCACCTCAGCCTGATGACCTCGGACTCCACCAGCACATCCAAGTTGCAGAGGCCAAATTACCTCATCGAAAATACTATCAATGAACAAATGATTCTCGCAGCAGGTGACAGCCGAGTACAGTCGGCTTCTAGAGAGCAGCATCAACAACAGGCACAGGCTATGTTGCTAGCTTTGAGCTCAGAGCAGCATCAAGAAGAACTACAGCAGCAGTTGGATTTCAGCACCACTGTGAAAGACCTCCTGACAGACAACAGCCTTACTGCTGGCAGTCAGCTCATGGACCAGGTGTCAGAGCTCACTACAGGTGCAGCAGATTTCCCCTGTGAAATCCGAATGGCATCGGAGCTCTCCAGTAGCATCAATGACCTTAACGCATTGGACACAGACCTTCTGTTTGACCCCAACCAGCAGCAAGGGCAATATCAAAATGCTGCTGCGGATGAGTTGGTGAATGATGCGCTGTTTCAGCAAATGACCAGCGAGACGGCGCATTCAAGTGGACTTGACTGGCTCGAAAGCAAAGATCATCCACCTGTTGGGTTGATGGGGTGAGGATACAGTTTTTGTATAGTCATGTTGAACATGTTCACATGTGGTTGCCGTTTGTTTTATTTATTTTCAGGCATTTACACTTTATAATGCAACACTGGACACATTGAGGTTTGTCCAGTTTAAGTGCCAGGCTGAAATGCAATGATGCTGCAACCCTCTGATTAAAATGCTGGTCATTTCCCTTTAATCAGAGGAAATCGCCTCATGTTGTTTGATCAAAAGCATTTCCAACAAGTAAACAAAGGTTACTGAACTTTTTTTATGATCAATATTTTACTGAAAAGTCAGTGAATAAATCATAACAGAGCCATGGATTTCTTAGTGTAAAGAAATGAAACATTAGTAATACGCCTTTTACAAAATTATTTCTTTAATCATTGTGTCTAAATCTTTTAACTACAGGCATTATCTAACTAAAGCATAAGGGAAGAAATGACTAAATATATTTACTGCTGAACTAATAATATGTCATAATTGAAACACTTGTGTGCGATGTAGATTCACTGAGAAAAAAAATGGAATTATTACAAGTTATCTTTAGGAGCTTTATGTGTCACTGGTTTTAAGTGCATTTTCCTTAGCTGAAAAAGATATTTACAACAAGACATGTTTAAAAGTGTACACTCAGTGTATAGAAATATAATGTTGTGATAGAAACATCTAACCAATTTCATCCATATAAAATCTATGTAATATATTCTTACGATTTGCTAGAGTTGGCATGGAGCATATAACAGGATGTGGATGAATTTAAAATAATAAACGCAGTAGTGTTACTTCCGTTGTGATGGTTCACTCTGATGGAATACATGAAGAGTATCTGTTAATACTTAAATACTGAATCGTAAAAGAAAGTGATAAATGTCTAAACTGTCCATTTATGTGGTTTTCAGATCCACATTTTCAAGCTTTTGAGATGTTCTTCTTTTATAGAAGGCCTTCCTGACAATCATCACAGACTTTGTGCCTCTCAGAATGAGCCAATCGATTTAAAGAGTCAAGTCAACCTTTCATCTCTTAATCATCCCCAGAATCAAACAACTGTTTCAATATAACTCAGACAGCTTGAAGATGATGATATCAATAATATAAGTAGGCCTCTTTTGCACTTAGTTTTTTTTTTCAAGCCACATTTTGCAAAAGTTTGAAAAAAAGTCTTGTGTAGTCATAACTTAAAGTTGTAGAAGCACTAATGAAGCCCTTTAATTTACATGCACAATATGTCTTTATTAATTGGTAATCCATAGATATATTAGAAAAACAAGCAGTGAAAGATGAGGGCTTAACTCTTAACCACTGTTAGATAAAAAGGGAAATCATTTATAAAAGAAACCATTTACCTAAGAATCAAACTAAACCCCGTGAATGTGGGTTTCTGCACTTTTAAAGTATGATTCTAATATAGAATTATGGAACATTATGATAGCCATTTTCCTTAGCACTCAGAAAATGCATTATTTGTATTGTGTGGAAATTATATTGAGTGAACATAATATGGACTAGTTAGATGAAATTGAGCAGAAATGAACACTATTTCAAAAGAACTTGAACAAGTTTGTTTTCACACGGCACTGACAATCTGTAGAACTGGTGTTTCTTTACGTAAATGCACTGCGTTTGGTTTGGATGATGAAGGAACAGGTTTCACTGCATGGCCCAAGGATTTCAATCAACAGGTCTAACAGCTAATCACTGATCAAATGTGAAAGTTTGGTTTTACACTGATGATTACCTGTGTGTAAAGAAGTCAAACTGAAACTCACAGGTGCTCCCTGAGGTTTTTGGTTTGTGAGCCTTATGTCCATACCAAAGACTAACTTTTAACTATAACCTGCACTAAGATTTCAGGTGACATACTTAGTTATGTTTAATAACAGCCATAACAAATATATTCTGTTAAACAGTTCTTTATCAGGACAATGTTAAGGATTTCTTTGTTTTCATTGTTGATGCTTTTGTAAACCCAACAGGTAAAAAAACAATTTTATGGAGGCAAAAAAAAAACTGTAATGATCCTATTTCTCTGCCATCGTTCTGTTTTTTGTTTTTACTATTTATTTAAAGTGTGTTGTTTGTACAGAAGATGTAACCTTGCAAACCATTCAATCTTGTGAATTCAGAATAATCTGACCTGCACTGTTATGATATTTCGTAGCATATGTTTCATAGCATATTACCACGTGTCATATACATTACTAGATGAATAATGAGAACATGTAACACAACTCAGATTTAAAACTCTTTCAGACCTGGATTTTGGCAGAAAACTATCCCAGAAAATATTTGCACACACTTTAAAATGTGGAAATGAAACTATCCATAATGATATGGTTTAATATTAATGTCATGATATATTGCAAACACAGCACATTGAATCTCTTTCACTGATTTGATTTGACAGCTGTTTTATACATTTTAGAAAACTTTAATTTCTGGAAAAGCAGATTATATCATTGTAATATATAATCTCTCTTTTGAGTATAATTTAATATTGAACAATTTAGACAAATGTTTATTTATGTTGTATTTTCTCTTTACTGTGTCTGTGAAAAAAAACAAAGCATTTATTTGGTTCGCACTGATGTTTGTGTTTAAAGAAGACTTTACCCTTCCTCTTGTTAAAAGTGGTTCAGAGCTGTAGAACTGCCCTCTACTGTTACGTTGCTGGGGTCAGTGTACAGGGGATTCTTATTTTTTTTTTTTGCATTTTAGCAAGTGCTTTTATAAGGGGAAGTGCTTGTTGATACTGGTTTTTCAAGACTTTTTAAAACTAATAAACGTTTTTAAGTACATTGGTATCTGGGAGTGTTTCTTTAATATCTGCATAAAAGCAATAGCCAAGGCTTGGCAAGAGACTCTGGAGCTGCCTGCATAGGGAACACATGCTTCTTCACTTTTGAAATGTCACACAGAAAATGCCACTTTAGCAGTGGAGGAAGAAGTACAGATCCTGTACTTCTAAGTAAAAGTAGCAGTATCACAGTGTAGAAATACTCAGTTACAAGTAAAATACCTGAATTCAGAAAAGTAAAAGTACTCATCAATTATGCAGAAAGGCCCATTTTCAGAATGTTTATTATATTATTGATTATAATTATTGATGCATTAATGTGTACATTACTTTAATGTTGCAGCTTATTTTTTCACTAGTCTATATACTGCCGTAGCTTGTGCATTCTTTATCCATCATAATACATCATTAATTATTTGTTGATTGTATTTTGTATTCATCTGAATCTGCAAAGTAACTAAAGGTATTAAATAAACGTAGTGGTGTAAAAATTACATCATTTCATAAGTAAAATGTAGTGGAATAGAAGTATAAAGTAGCAGAAAATGGAAATACCTCAACATTTTACTTAAATACAGTACTTGAGTAAATGTAGTTAGTTGTAAAAGTAATTTGTATTTGTTGGCATTAGACTGCAACATAGATGAGGGGAACATCTTATTGGGACGAAAAGGAGGACAAATGTGATGACCTTTGTATGCGACATTTATTTCTGATAATGGTTGCCGGTGTACAAAATCTCTCCCCTGTTCACTCATTGACTATTCCTACATAATAAGCACTATAGTAAACAATATAGAGTAAATTATTAACTATTAAACACTAAACTGAGATTTTAGCAGAAATAAGCATGCTATATACTGTGTGTACATACCGCATACTATGAATGCTGCATTCTTTGTTCCATTGTAGGATCTTTTATGGCATTATATTGTGCATCATTTTCCCATTGAGAATTTAGGCACTCAAATGAAGTTGGGGAAAATAAAAATAATGCAATGGGTAGCAAGCACAGAGTAATTTAAACATGACTTTAATATACTCACGTCTGTTGAGTTGTCATGAGTGTGATATCTAATTTTCCTTTTAACAATCAATAACATTGACCCCATTCAATCACTAACTACTTACAGTATACTTAACTCCGTTACTCAAAGACACTTCAGATGCAGGTACTGAGGTAAGGGTGACTGTCATTCATTTCATAGCTCATTTGTTTACTTCTGGTTCAGGGAATGGAACCAGCAATCATTAACTTTTATGCCACTGCCCCCCTAATTATACCAATTTAAAACAGCTAAAACTAAAAAGAGGCATTTTGAGGGTCAGTGCACATTGCACTCTTTATTTGCACACACAGGTGTTTTCAAAGACCATGCTTGATCTCCTGACTCTCCTGTCATTTTAGTTAGTACTAGATGTTAGAGCTAGGCAAACTTTGGGTAAGTACGTGTTTTGTTTACATTTAGATTTTGTTCAGACTTTATTATATACTATTTGACACCAAAAAATAAGTTCTGTAAAATATTTGGGATGAATTTTGAAACGTTCATATACTTTGGCGGACTGCCTTGGGCCCCTTTTTCTATTTTCAAGGGCCAGTAACTAAATATATGACATTTGCTTGTGCCTTTCAATATTTTTTATCTGTTGTACACATTGACTGGTTGTACACCATTCTATCTGTTTGCCTACCAAATGTAATGGCTCTAGGAGTTAGGCTATGTCTGAAGATATTGAACCCTAAAAATGGCTTTCGGAAAGCAAGCCTGGAAGTTAGGAAACCTGACTTCATAGGCCGGAAGAAAGTTTCGGTTTCATTTCAGTAAAGTTTCTTTTTTTTTTCTTCATTTCAGTAAATTCTACAATCGCTACAAGTAGCCTAGCTACGTCAAATACTGAAGTAGGCCTACAGTACTTGAGTAAATGTAACGTTACTTAGTTACATACATTCCACCACTGCTTTTTTGCTGATTGAACTTAATTACTTTTAGTTAAGTAACACTGAATGCACCGCTTTTACTTAAAATGGAGCTTGTTTGTTTTTTCACTGATCTGAATAACGTTGCTTATTTCACCTCTCAACATATCTCACATATTCTGTGAAATATTGATGATGCGTTCAGATGCCCGTTCAGTGTTCTGGGTTTTCCATGCTTTAACAGTGACAGGAAGAAGGAATTCAGGAAACAAGAAGAGGAGGAGGAGGAGGAAGAGGACGAAAAAGAGGAGGATGGATATAGAGTGACGACGATGTCACAGCTAACCGTCAGGTTCACGGTATCTACCAGCGTAAACACCTGACAGAGGGCATAAAAGAGGCGGAGTAGTAACTAAACAGTAAATACCACTACTGTTGAACCACCGGACCTGATTGTCTTCTTCTTGGTTCTTCTTGTTGTCGCTCTCTGGGAGAGGAAGAAGGGCGAGGATATTATGGCTGCACTTTCTCCACACATCCGAGGACTTCAGACAGATGAGGTAAACTAACGCTCCTATCACATTTACTAGCATTCATGTGATCACGTCGTTAGCCAACTGTCTAGCTAACTAGTTAACGCTAACTGTAAGCTTACTAGCTAACTAAACAGTTAGCGAGCTAACTAACGCACTAGCTGGCTAACTTGCGATAGAATGAGTTTTGTGGTAGCTAAAATGTGTTACTTATTGCTTGAAAATCGATGTAATTGACCAGCCCTGCTTCTGAGCTAATGCTATCCAAATTTAGAGACATTTTTTTTCAGCCAGGAAACACAACAGGCTCCTTATCGCTTCTCTGTTTCCCGTACACACACACACACACACACACACACACACACACACACACACACACACACACACACACACACACACACACACACACACACACACAAATGCAGCGTGCCACACTGACATCGACCACACTCTGAATTATCTTGCTAAAAAATCATGTTGTCAGAGCTTTCACTCCATGTAACAATGTCAGGGCCCTATAGTTCTGTCATTTTCGCCATGCGTGTGATTGATTGCAAAATGTCATGACGATTCCCTAACTTCCCAGTGAAAGCGTACATAAGGGTTGTGGGTTATGATCGGTTATGATGGGTAATGTGCAGCGGTGCCTGTCTTGTCAGGATGTTGCGTCATCGCGTAAAACCCTGATTGTTCTGGGGTGTGTGCACTGCATGCATGTGATAGGGATTCATAATAAAATGAGTTTTGTTACTATTATAATGATCCAGTACCTTGCTATTGATTTATATAGTATTAACGGGACCTGTAGGGCTATATAGCATAACTGTACCTGTCTAGTGAAGCACATTGCAATACCAACACCAATGCCAATATTCAGCATCTACTGGACTTGCATTAACCATGTACAGAATTTATAGGTATTATTATTATTATTATATATTGTCAGAGTTAGAGTATGGTCTTATTTTTTAGGTTTAATCCAGTTTCTAGTCAAGATTTTAGTTTTTTTATTTGATCTTGTTATCTACCTCTTTGAGTGTCCTTATGTGTTTTGGTTTGTGACTTATGGCAAGCACTCTTATCATATTCATAAACTCATTCGTATTTTTTTGTTATTTCAGCAAGAAACCAGAATCCTTAAAGTGAAAGTCATTGCTGGAATTGGGCTGGCCAAAAAAGATATACTGGGAGCCAGGTAAGTTGTAGATAGTTAACACTTGCTCTGTAATAAGTGCTGTATAACTTATGAATATGAGTAGGGCTCAAACTAACTATTAGTTTGATTAACAATTAACCTTCCAATCATTTTCTTCATTAAACAATTCTGATATCATCAAATATATTGTTTTCTTTTTGAATAAGCAGTCCTAAACCCAAAGATAGTCAGTTTAATATCGCACAAGATACAAAAGCATCAAATCCTCACAATTTAGAAGCCAGACACATCAAATTTATCACTAAATGAGTAATTATTTTGGCTTCATCAATATAAAATTGATTATTTTTCAATTAATTGATTAATCGTTTACAATATAGGTCATAAAATTGTGAAAAATATCTGTCACAATTTTGCAGATCCCAAGATGCATCTTAAAATAGCTTGTTTTGTTCGACCTAAAGCCCAAATATATTAATTTACAACAATATATATTAAAGAGAAAAGCAACTACTCCTCACATTAAAACCCTCAAAATAATTAATAAATTCCAAATTGATTATGACAATTTTCTGTAAAATCAAAGTCCTCATCTTCCTGTGCATGTGTCAGGGCCATTTCCTGTCAGTTTCCTAATTATTGTCAGTAAAGCTGGACAATCAGAACTTGCTAAAATTGCATCCTCTAATCCATTGTCTAGAGTGACAGGAAGGCAATTACAATTTTCTTTTCCATGACCAAACATCACACGTATGCCAAAGCCATCTGTTTGAATGAATCAGTTTGTGCAAATGCAATCTGACAATGACATCTATCCAGAGTTTATGAAATGTGGATTTTATGCCTTTATGTCAACTGTATTTTTAATAGTTAACGTCATAACCAAAATTGCTGTATTAGCATCACTCTAATGTAACACCAGTCACTTAATATATTACTAATGGCACAACATTGCTGCAGGCCTAAAGTGGCATAAAGATTGGGCATTGGATAATGTGATTGATTGATGTGGTTTTAATGCACATCACAGTGTATCAAACCATCATGAAATAACTTTTACAGTCAACCTTGCGTTGAGCCTAATTGAGCCGGAACCATTATGTTAATGTTTCTCAGGTCTGAATGCAGCGCCTGAACTGATCAGACAATGATGTACAGTAAAGTGGTTTGCCTCTTTTAGAAATAAAGTAGAGACTCGGCAGCAGAACCACACAAACCACTAATACATGAAGAGCAGAAAGTAGATCATAGCTGTCTAAACTTAATTTTGTATTGTTATTTTGACAATAACAGAACAGACAAAAACAGACCAAACAGGGGACATCAGACTGGGTCATTGTGGGTAAGGTAAAATGTTTGACCTCATGAAAAACAAGAAATGAAAGGAAACCAGGTTCAATTTGCAGTATCACGATCTGTGGGGTCCTTTGTGTCCATGATTGTCATTTGAAATCATAAAGGTCCTTATGATCCTTCTGTTAACACTAGTACAGAAAGTTCTTCAAACTAAATAAATATCCATTTAATAAATCAAGTAAGATTTTCATTATTTTCCAGTACTTTTCACACTTTTCAGTGACGAGTCTCAATCCTTCCATAATATACATTTCTTGAACTAGTTCTATCCATTCAGGGACTGTTGGAGACTATTTTTGCAGCCATTTCCTGGTTATTGCTTTCTTACTACCTGCTAGTAGTATTTGTAATAAATATCTGTCTATATCTACGTATATATACGTATATATATCTTTATGCTTTTTTAGCCCTGTTAGTATGTTTCCCAAATGCATAACACTGAAACTGAAATCAAGCTCTATGCCAACTATTGACCTGATCTTTGTTATCTCCTCGAGCCAGTAAGAACAAATATGAGGACACTCCCAAAAAATATTAAAATGACCAGCAGACATATCGCCACGCAGTCTCCAGCACTGACCATTTCATGGGTTATAAAGAACCTTAAAGGGGTGATAGAATGATTATATAGGGTATTTCCCACTGTTCCTTATGGTCTCCTAATGGGGTATGTAACATTGATTGGGCCGAGAATTGCCCGGTTGCTATTTTATGGGCCCTTATGCATCCCTGTGTTTTGGCCCTATTTGGAACAAGAGCTTTTCTTCCAAATATGGTATGCTCATGAATATTTATATGAGCTGCGCGCTGATTGGTTGACATACACATACATTGGAGACAAGACAGCAGGTCTCATATTTCAGACACTGCAATGTTTCATTACTAAATTCACTTCTGAGACTTTTTTATGTGAGAAATCTACCATATAAAGCTCAAATATGGGCCGTTATACGAAAATTGATGGCTAATTGCAAATTTGGTAAGACTTGTCGGACTTCAGAAGGTCCACACAGTCTGACGAGACAGCGGCAGCCCCGCTGCGCTCCATACCCAGGAGAAAGTCACCGTTTCTGGGTTTACTGGACAACCGGGGCTCGGGGCTCTGCGGAGCTGGCCGGCTGCCGGCATAACTATAGTATATTTACAGTTTGAATTTCGTCACGCTACTTATATTACAGCTACCCCTAAGGTCTTACAAAGCTAATGCTTCTGTCCAATTTCAATTTAATGCATTTTTGTGAATATGAGGGGTTTCGTTACGGCCTCGGCATTTGGTAGTCCAGTAACCCAGAAACGGTGACTTTGCGGGGGTATGGAGCACCGCGGGCTTCCGGTCGTGACGGAGATCCATCTAGCTCACAGCGAGCCGGGGTCTGTGAAGGAGGACACGCCGGATGGTGAGGCTGAGCTCCTGCTGAATTGCGACACACAGTCGGACAAAATTTGCAATTAGCCATACATTTTCGTAAAATGGCCCATATTTGACCTCTACGTAGTTGATTTCTCGCATAAAAAAGTCTCAGAAGTGAATTTAGTAATTAAAAAGCGGACAAACAATGTATAACATTTCTGAGCTCTGCGTGACCAAGATTCAGAAGACTAAGCTGACCTCAGGTCAGTGGTGTAGCCTATGTAAATGTTGGGGCGTGACAAAGAGAGAGACTAGAGCCAAATAAGGAGGAGCCACCGAGTTGACGTCAACTCGGTGGTTCGTTGAGAGTTGCCCGTTTTCAGCGGCAGTTTCAAATTGTGAGATTTGCAGAAGAAAGAGGTGTCATTGGGATTTAGAGGTTCTATGTATGTCCTATTTACCCTCCAAACTGTCGTTTTTCAACTATGACAAGGTAAAATCGGTGTTGCCTTCTATCACCCCTTTAAAGTATTTTTCCATATGAATTCCCTCTAGATCTGAGCTTGAGGTGGTAGACTGCAGATCATAACTGTCTACACCAGACCTGAACCTAATGTGTCTCTCTTTGTCCTGCAGCGATCCATATACAAAACTGTCCCTCTATGACCCTATCGACGGAGTAATCACATGTCTTCAGACCAAAACAAAGAAAAAGGTGAGCAAGTGAACACCTACATTTGCACTTACACTTGTTTTATTTGTGGACTCCTATTTTATTTTGATTTTCCTTTCCATCTCATGTTACATGAAGACACTGGACCCAAAATGGAATGAAGAATTCTGTATCATAGTAAGTGAAACTTAAAATAAATCAACATTAAACATTTTAAATGCACCTATGTACTGTATGTACTATGTACTGAATATTTACACTCATTTATGTGCCATGAGATCATTTGGGGCATTTTATAATCGGAAACTGGATTCATTTACTGTATATTTCATCATATTTAACCATAAAATGCTAAAAGTCAGGACTTTGTTGGCTTTGTTGACCATGGCTCATTGTTGAACGCAGTATTTCAGCGCTCTGACTTTCCAGTCATTATGTTTCAGGTTGATCCCAGAAGGCAACGTCTGCTGTTGGAGGTGTTTGATGAGAACCGCCTGGTAAGTTATTTATTTATGGTCAACCTTTCTCTGTGTAATTTTGATATACTAAAAATCTTTGGTTGTAGGTTGTTGTGTTTAAATTGTTCTATTTCTGTCTCTGTTTCTTTTTCTACAAAGTATTTAATTACGTCTTGATGTTCACTAAAAGCATGTGGATTCCAAGTGTGGAAGGCTTGGATCACTTTAGGGCTGCAACCAATGATCATTTTCCTTTTCTATTAATCTGCCTACTGATTATATCTCGATTAATCGTTGGGTCTATAAAATGTCAGAAAATAGTAAAAAATGCCTGTATGCCTAAGAAGATGTCTTTAAATTTTAAAGTCTGACCAACAATGTAAAACCCAAATATATTCAGATTTACTATCGCATGAGACAAAAAAAGCTGCAAATCCTCACATTTGCAGTTAGAACAAGGGAATGTTTTTTTTTATTTATTTTTTTATTACTGAAACGATTAATCGATTACCAAAATAGTTGACGATGGATTTTCTTCTGATCGACTTATTAATAAATTGACAATTTTTTTGTTGTACTAGTTCACCTACAAATAGTGTTCACATCTGTTTTCTGACAAAACTAAATATACGTTGTAACCTTCCACCAAAGCTCATTTTTAGTGCACATCACTTTTATACTTTGAGCACAGACTACACAGGGGGGACAGCCAACCATGCTAAATGTCAGTTTGTTAAAATTATGGGGCCAAGTGTTTTGTTAGGTATACTGAAAAGGCTTTTCATTGACAGAGCTCCTGACTCTGTAGACTTGTCTGAACAAATCTTTGATAATGAACAGAAAATATTAGAAATCAATTTTAAGAGCTACTCTTCTACAGAGGGACACATTTTAATTGATAGTTGTAACACACGCAGCATATTGGACACAGCCCAAAATTGTTCAAGCCAGGAAAAAGTCTCACTGATAGCTTAATAGATTAGTTTAAAACATATTTTGATATAAAAACATAGTTTTCTCGTTACCTACTGTGTGTATACCACAAAACACTCTGAATGCCAAACAAGGCAATGTGTCATATTCTGAGGATAAGGGGATCCTCTGTCAGTGCAAAGTTAACTTTGGTTTGTCAGCCTGATACAGCTGCCCTTATTGCATTATTGCCAGGACATGTAATATTCTTGGATCCCTTATTATTCAGAGCTGATAATAACGGCAAATCTGGCTGCCTTAAGGGCATCCTAACGCCTGTTTACAAGTGTGGATAGAGATTGAAAAGAGTTGAATATCATGTAGATGATGGAGATATTACGGGTAGTGATACTTAGAAGATAGATACTGAGAAGCGAGCTTGTGACCAGGAGGTCGTTAGTTCAATCCCCAGACCGACAGGATAAAATCTGGGTGGGGAAAGTGAAAGAGGAGCACTTGTCCCTCCCTCATTAACACCACGAGTTGCCCTTGAGCAAGGCCCTTAACCCCAACCGCTCCAGTGGAGCTGCTCAGTGGCCAGCAGATCAGACTGTGGTTGTACTGGGCAGCTTCCAGGTATGAATGTGTAACTGTGTGAATGTGAACTCACAGTGAACCTTCCCTGAATAAATAAAGGTTAAAAAAAAAAAAGTTTCTGTTATGACACAAATGTTTAGCAACTCATAAGAATTGAGGTGTGGGTTGTTGTGTGATGGTAGATTTGAGATAGGAGACTGCAATAGAGATCGACAGATACTGTTTTTTTAGGGCCGATACTGATTATTTGTAGTTAATGAATCCGATAACCGATATATGGAAGTGATATGCATTTACAGTGAAAATGAAAATCTTTAAGTCAAAATTAAGATTTTGGAATGTTACAAACACCAACACAAAACTTTGTTTAAATGCTTTAAGCAATTATTTAATTCATTAGAAACGTTATATATATATATAAATATATATACACAGTAAAAGATAGTCAGATAGCGTTGTGGGCGGGACATTAAGTCAGACTCAGTAGTGAGTGAAACCGAAGCAGAGGAACAGACACAGAGCTGTAGCAGAGCCAAAGTAGCACACTTTTTAATTAATTAACTTTATCGGTTATCAGGCAAATAAAACGCTGATACAGACAATCTGCAAACTGCCAAAAAATGGCCAATCTATCCCTAGACTGCAGTGAATATTGATTACTGTGTTCTCTTATTGATTACACAGTTAGTGCACAGCAATGTTAAACCTTTTGGGAATGCCAGGTTGTAGCGTGATCTCAGTGGAGCTGCTGACCCAGTTTCATGCTGGTCTGATACACAGCAGGTCCTGGGACACCTGAGCAGCCTGACCTCAGAGACAGCACCACTGCTGTCTCTGAGGTCAGGCTCTGTCTGTTATATAAACACAGTAAAGCAGTTAGCCAACATGAACAGTCACTAAATGTCCCCTAACTTCACCTACACCTGCATATTGAATGTGTATGATGACACGTAGTGAATACATTACATTGCCATCTCTCAGTTAACATCTCAGGATTGTCAGCTGAGCAAACCACAATTTACTCATTTGGAACAATTTTATTAGAGCTTTACATAGAATACAGTATTAGGAAAGTAACACTTTCAGTAGCTAGTGCACCCTACCCTTAAACTCAACAGTCTTTTTATTTTTTTATTTATTTGTGGCTGCATGGCCACACATATTATATAAAGCCATACATAAAACATTTTTGGAAACTTGTTACTTGTTTTATTTAAGCTACAGTAGCTTGGTATTTGCATTTCCCCCCACTGTTAATTCCCTTTTAATCTATTTTCCACACTGTTCTGTAGCGAAAAAGAAGTTTGATGTGTTTAGTAGAGACATAGTAATATTTTCTTGAATATATCTTGCAGTTTTCTTACTGAGTTGCAGTTCAAATGAGTTTGGACATATCTTTAGCTGCCCGGTTCTCCCTGCTGCTTCATCAACCTGTTTGGTTGAGTCTGTTCTGTGAATATAACAAGAAAGAGCACTGTCGGTGCACAGCCATGTGTCAGATAGCTATTTCTAAGCGCTTGTCACTATGCACAACATGTCACATTTCAGTGAGAGGTTCAGAACGAACAATGCTGTGCTGTGAAAATGTTATCATTTGTTTTCTGTGTTCTCCTACTCCTCTCTTTTTCTTTATAATTCTGTATTCTTGTTGGTGGTTCATAAAGGAGCTTGTAGAACATAGAACAGTTGCTGCAGTTTGGTGTTTTGCACAAGATTTGGCTTAGATTTTCATCTACAGTCCCTCAACAGGTCACAATAAAGAATAAGTAAAAACATACATGCACATGTTGTCCATATAAACATAGCTCCTTCTTTACTCTTAGTTTTTTTTTTTTTTTGTAGTTTGGCTAAATGTTTCTAGAATGTGTCATTGTAGCATTCAAACCTGACCATGACTGACTCAAAGCTGCCTTGTCATGTCTCTGGTAGATTTTGTAAGAATTTGAAGGGTGTGTCAGCACTGTGAATGTGTTTCTGTGTACATGTGTGTCACTGCTGCTCTGAGATTTAGAGGAACAGGCAGGAAATGCAGGAAACTTTTTTTACGTAAACTTTTTTGTCTAGCTAGCAGCACAGTCTGGCAATGAAACTTTTGGTGTGTTTGTTGTATAATTATTGATCAATGATAAATACCTTTAATGTGTGTGATCCACAGTTTGACCTTTCACCTATTGCCATTATTATTCACAAAACATGACATAAATCTAATTGGTGGATTGCCATGAAAAGTCTCAAATAAGGCAACATTACACTCGTAGTACACACTGTGTGATAAACATTGCAGCTTCTGATCGGTTATTTTGTAAATGCTTGAAGTTAAATATATACATTTAATTTATGCTGGGTTCAGATCTTCTTCTTCTGTGGCTTGCTGAGCAGGTTAAACTGTTCAGTGAAGGAGGAGATTGAAGGAATGCTCCAGGCGACACCACGAGAGACCCCATGATCTAACAACAGTGTTGTCCTTCCTGTAGATACACACAGTGGAGGACTGAATCAGACACATCAAAATCTAAATAAGATACTTTCTAAAGTTTCCTTCCTGCTCCTCCATCACACTCTGCCTTGGAGATGCCTGTGTAGCAGGTCCTGTCTCACTTCCAGAGACAGCATGAATAGAGGGTATGCACATGACATCACCGTATGCAGAAGTTGCCATGGTTACTCCCCCCGTGAATGAATGGCCATCATGAATTCACATGGAAATCACTGATAAAATGCTAAAGAGCTGTTGTGCAACCAACTGCAGAAACAGATTTAGGAAGAAGTGTTTACAGAAAGCTAAAAAGAAGAGCAGCAAGCATACTTTCCAAGACCAAACTCCTTGTTGTCTGAATGAATAGCAAAAAGACTGGTCCAGACCTGTCCTGGTACTGGTGAGGGGGCGGTTGTAGACCGTGATGTTACACACACACACACACACACACACACACCAACCACTGACTAATGCTACGTTTACACGTGGCCGTCTATTTTCATAAACGGACATTTCAACCTCTCGGTTTTCAGAAAAGTGTTCGTTTATATGTACCCGTGTATATATGCCGTCAATGCAGTCAAGAGCACGCCAGACCTGTAGTTGGCAGTGTAACGAGAAGCTCAAGCCCACGTTAGCCAATCAGAATCCCGACAATAAAGACAACAGCAAGCAACCAATCACGTCCTCTTTCTCTCTCTCGGCTGCCTAAACCTCCGTTTGTCTCAGTTTACATGCAAACGTGCAAAGGAAGATTTCAAAAATCTCCACTTTGGCCGGAGTTTTTAGAAATAATCATTTTCTGTGATAAAAACAGGGTTTTCGTGTAAATGAGAGGCCAAACCGCAGGAAAATATCGGCGTCTTCCCTTCGTGTAAACGGTGATACAGTGTGTTTAATGCCATTCAAACAAGTTTTCTAGAGCGTTTATTAAATATAGCTTGTCCTTTAGTGTTTCTTTTGGTCACAATGATTTTATGGTGCCACATTCAATGTGTATATTACAGGTGGCTTTGCTTTATTATGGGCCTATTACACCATCCCGTATGACTTGGCATAAATAGTGTAGCATGTGTCACCAATCTTATCTTATGGCCTAAGCACCACCATCAATTAAATCTGTTTTTGGACAGATGAGTGATTCATAGCCAATCACAAGGTGTCCTAGTAGTTTGTCATGTTGGGTTAAAAAATAGACAGCTGCAGCAGGGAAGTGTCCTCTGGTGAATCATGTCTTTATCCTGGCTGTGTCTTTTAATATTACATCTAATTCAAATAATGATTTGGATGCAGAGAAATGCCATGAAATAGGCCAGCCTGACTCACAATAGGCTACCATTAATAAACAGGACTGTCAACAGCCATGGAGAGGAAATCAAACCAGCACTGACTGTTACATGAAGTGTCATATAACAGGTCATGTCACTGTCAAATCTTGCTCTCATCTTCCATGTGTTTTCTGTGGGCAGACAGATAATATTTCGCTGATTACTTCGTCATTGCTTAACACATCTGTTCCTTTGCAAGCAAAACACATTTTCTGAAATATTTATTTGCTTTAGTTGTACTTTTTTATGAAATAAGTTTAATGGTTGTTGCAGTTTACAAAAACTTTCCTGCATATTTTCACAGGCTGTGATGTTTTTCTTTTTTGTGCGCTATGTGATTTCACAGCGCAGTCCTCATTTTGATACAGAATTATGTTGAAAGTCATTCCCTTTTGATTTCCTGTAATTCAATAGCAGTTGGTAAAAATATTCCTGGAGGCACAGAGCAGCAGAAACATTAGAAGCATAGCTGCAGCAGGAAGTGGAGTCTTGAGTGAGTGGCCTGAGGCAGATGTAACCGTTTACCAGAGCTTCAGTCTAAGATGTAACATAGAGGGCTACCATGTTGTTGTTTTCTCCAAAGGGTGAACAGGAGTGAGGCTGCTGGAACAGACACGAGGTGTTAGACATTAGTCTGGCTTGAACTCAGGAGGTTTCGGTTAACTAGCAGCTAAGCTAAGGTTATAAAGCAGGTCAGTAGTAGAAGCTCTGTCCTTTAAGTTTTAGTGTAACTTTGTTTTCTGTATAGGGTTTAAGCTGCCTAAAGGGGCTAACTCTTAAGGATTCCTCTTGTTTCAAAGGTCGTATGTTTGGGTCATGTCTCCAAACAGAACCACTGACCCCCTCTGACGAAAAGCTGAGATCAGCCTGGAGAGGAATGTAGGTTGTCAACAGAGCTATTTTGGCAATGTACAGCCGCTAATGATTGTGATCACAGAGCAGAGCTCGGAGCAGTTGCTTTGCTTTCCTTTTTTCCTACCAGCAAGTTTGATCATGCAGCTCTCACCGATGCTGCAGGGATTAGAGAGTTAAACGAATGGCACGTCGGCTGCGCTTGCATTTTGCGTCAAGGAGAAGCAACACGGACCCTCTGTCAGAAAGCCTCAGCAGCCATGGTGAGCAGAGCGGAGTTAGTGTGTCAGCTCATAGCCCCGCAGAGAGTCTGGCGCACAGTTCTGTACACTTGAAGGTGACTCCTTTGTCACCGAACTATGCTAATTTACAGCAGTACTCTTCAGTATTCATACCCAGGGTTAACACTGGAGGATTTAATAAAAAGAGCATTCTGCAGATCTCGCTGCAGCCCTGTGGAAAGCTCAGTGGAGAGCTTAATGGCAATATAGAGGATGGAGACCCTGGGGCCAGTGAAGGAGGAGCAGGCAGTGGCTCTGACGGAAGCTCGTGCAGCAGCAGCATGGCCAGCGATGCCGGGTACTGTAGCAGCAACAGCATCTTTGAGCCAGAGGCTTCAGAAAAGCACAGGACCACCCAGGAGAGGAGTCTACTCAGCCGAAAGTCCAAAGTCCCGCTGAGACGGTGCTCCTCCTTGGTTATATTTCCAAAGAGCCCCTGCAGCACCCCACCTGCTTCCCCAGTCAGTCCAGTGGCTCTACCTGCTCTCCCACCAGCCAGGGGGTCTTATCAGTCATCTCTTCAGACATCTGCCAGTGAATTCTCACAAGATGATGAGGAAGTGAATTGCAAAGAGTCCACCACCACAGCAGCAAGTGACCGTCGTCTCCCAAAAGGAAGCTGTTCATCCGAGTTGAGGGACACCAAACACATGGTGCAATTTAATATTCCTATACAGGATGAACCAAAAGGAAAAATGGAGGACAGGAGTAAAATAAGGGAACTGTCATCAACTCTAGACAGATCGAATCGTCACTCTAGCAGCGTGCTGCTGCACTTTGCCCACCAGAGACCAATGGTGTCCGGGAAGGGAGCTACAACCACGGCTACAGTCAATGTGGAATATCCTGAGGCTCCTAACCCAGCCACACATCCCAAGGGTGAACAGGACCCTCACAAAAAACTGTATCGTAGTACTTCTGCTTGTTTGTTCTCCTCAACCAAACTGTCAGAAAAAGCCCACAAGGTCCGTTCATCAGTAAAAGGTCAGGAAAGGCCTGATGAAAACCATTGTCATCGCGCCATACAAAGGAGCTTTTCCCTGGAGGTGCCCTACGCTAACACTGGAATTTCATGTCACGTTTCAAATCCAAAACTCAGTAGTCCTCACTCTCCACATGTGCACATTCATTTGTCTCCTTGCTGCCCAGCTAAGTTGCCGAGCTCTGTTACTGATGTAAACACAAGCCACAATGGAACTAACACACCAAAGAGCCTGGTTCAAAACACCAAGGTGAGTGTTGATTGGATCTAGTTTATTCTCACTGAGCAACAGGAACAACCTGAAAAGCCTGAAACTTGTATTCAGAAACAAACAGCTTTCAATTAAGCCTTTACATGACACATGAATGCCCTACAAAGAAACCCTGTGGAGTCGCCTATAGAGTTGTTTAACTGGTTTAAGTAGATTTCATACTGCTTTGGTTTGACTGCTCAGATGATGCCACTTTTATTCCTGCTTTCATGTACATTATAAAATTAAAGTTGGACTGTCCTGAATATTGCAAATAACAAATATCTTGGCATGCTGGCTTTATGCTAAATCTTTATCTTATAGTTTCTGAAGGAAAGTTTATACTTTTTGACACTTGATATTTTTCAGTATGGAATATATATGCAGTGATAATGGTGCTCTCCTTTACTGCTCGCCATTCAAAACTCTGTTTACTCATGGTCAGCCATTAGGCTTACCACAAGCTAGAGTGGCATTCAGTAACTGAGAAGATCGCTACAGCTAAGTCATGCAATTAACAAGCCCAATGTGGACAAACATTCAGAGGTATTCGGTTACATTACAGTAAATCCATTTGCATATTGGTTTCTAAGAAAAGGGTGAATGAGAAGGAATAGTTGCCCATCTTTCATTTTGAGTATGTTCGCTTGTTGGCTCAACTTTAGAGTAGTTCTCCATTTTTACTATTCTGTTAGCGCTATGAGTAATCGACTTAAGTATTTACCCAGGCTAATTTTAGTGGTGGGAAAAGCAGCTGATATAAATAAAGTGCCTCTGAAATATTCTCCCTGACTCCAGATAGTCTGGTGGTCTGTAGCACTGCCCAGTCCCGTGGATTCAAATTTAACAGCATGATACTAGAGCAGCGCACAGTCATGCCAGCCATCTGTGGACATGGTGTGTGGGTGTGTGTGTGGTGGGGGTAATGTAATGCAGGCAGGATGGGAGCGGGAGCCTTTCCCAGTAAAAGGTTGGTGCGTTCCCTTTGCTATGGGTCCCCCTGCCAGGCAGTGTTTGTGAAGTATCAGGTGTCAGCCTTTCCCCTTGCATTTAGCAGGTTGACAAGTAAGAAGGTCTCCTCTTTACCTAATTAGCCAGTCCTTTTACTTTTAAAGATCTAAATTTGCTTTTGTAAATCTAGGTTTTATATTCTCACTTTATGCCTGTGAAATACCAGTTTCATGTATATTCATTTCACTTGAGCTTTGATGTTCATAGTCCTTCATGCGTATTTAGTCAAGTGTCACATCTCCCTCTTCAAAGTCTACATCAAATACTACATACCTTTGTTTACATCCTGACTGTGTATGCCCATAATGGAGAAACAACAATCTGATTCACATTCAATAAGTATATCATAATTCAAATAATAGGAAGCACATGTGAAAATAAAAGTCTTAAGTTCCTCTTAGCCCAGAAATTGATTGACATTATTTTTTAAATGTATAGTGATTTTCCTTACTAAATATGGCTAAATGAGCTTTGTACTCCCCTTTTACAGCAGCAGTAAAAATGATTACCTCATGCCTAAAAACAGTCTATCTACTATAAAAAACAAAAACAAAGGGGGAAATAAACAGCTATAACAATTGAATGAAAAAAAAATGTAAGTCTACCTATCCCTAGCCCTATATGGGCTTATTGTAACATCCATACAAATACTGCAACAGAAACAAAGTTAAAGCTGATAAACTATATAAGATAAGATAATCCTTTATTGATCCCTAGAGGTGAATAGAAAAGATCTCTGCTGTTTTTATCTGCAATGCTCTCATAACCCCGTATACCTCATCTTACGAGTTAATGAACAACAAGTAGTGCAGTAGTGACCACAGTACACAAGGAAGGGGAAAAAGAAGAAGACATACCAAACCTTAATCACGCAAGAGGAAATTACATTTTTATAAATGTGAATGAAATGAAAACAGAAATTAGGAATCTTCCTGCTGTATTTTGAACAACCCCAACAACCAAGATGTAGTATAAATGGCCCAAATTTAACTTTAATTTAATTTTCTAGGTTATCAAGTTGAACATGACCTACATGTCATGGAGCGTCCAGATTCACCTCTCTCAACTAGTTTTGTGCAGCTGCCACAGGCGTGTGTGTTTGTGTTGGCAGGTTGCATTGCCTGATTCAAGCCAAGGAAACCTCGATTTTCTTTCTAAGATTCCTTGGTTCAAGCTAGAACTCTTTTAGATTCCTTCAGAAGTGATAACATGTGATTTAGAGAAGCAACTTCCCCATTATGAAAACAGCCCTGCAACACCAAGCTTAACTCTTAGACTTTAACTGTCAAAACTGGAGAGAAATAGAAAGCAAAATATGACATTTTCCTTCCTTTAAGAGTTAAAATAAATATGTTTTGCTTTACACTTTCATCAACAAAACAAATGAACAGAACAGGCCATCAGACTTGGTGTTACTGCCTCCTGCTGTGACAGCAAATGGTTTCATGTGTGGAAAACAAGGGCTTCCTCATTTTACAGCTTCAACTTTGCTTTGTCATGACAATCAAACATAGTCTCTGCAGCTTTGGCAGTTTTTAATGAGTGTCTTTGCCAAAATATAACTTGTTCCAACTTATTTGATGGAATTTTTCTTTTTTCTCAGATGTGTACGTATAAATTCCTGATCAGGATAGTTCATCATCAGACATAACATAATAACATTAGCTGAGTAGCTCTTCAGAAGTTTAGGTTTCACAAGCTGCTGTCCACCTGTTAAAAGTAGTTTGTCGTTGCAGAACTAAGATGGATATCACTGAGCTTGCTCCACAGATGCCCAAACATGCGTCTGTAACTGTTTGCCACAACCTAGTACAGTACGTGGTCAGCACTGCTGAATGCCACATGCTAAACTGAGTTGCATTTAGTGTCACATGAACCTTCAGGGGATGCTCTGAAAGGACATTTATCTATGGCTGTCTTTTTTATCTTGGGCAGTCTTGTCACGTGTCCAAAGCATACACTTCCTCTGTTAAGCTTGATCTCGCTCATTGTTTATGCATTACCGTTTATGAAATACTGAGTTTTAATTTGACAGAGGGATCAGTTGTCCAATAAGTTTGTCGTCTGAGCAGATCATTAAAAGCTATGAAGGGCAGTGTATTGATAAATATTTATACATTTATAAATATAAGTAGTGGGTGCCTGTTACATGGGCTCTGGGTTTAAGTGTAAGATCAAATATACTGTGGAGTGAAAGTGAAATTTAGATGAAGGTAAATCTGTGTGACACTAAGTTGCACTCAATTTATTGATTTTAAATGTGAAACAATGCCATAAAATGAGATTACCCACACAGACATATTGTGGGACAGGACAATGTGGTTCAGAAATGGTTTTTTTTTTTATGTCCAATGTCTTAGTCAGTTTTCATTTATTTACATTTTAGGGGGAGGATATCGGTGCATGACGATGTTCTATATGAAACTGCCCTACTGTGTATTCTCCAGTACACTGGCTGTTCGTAAACAATACCAAAAGAAACACAAATTGTTATTTTCTTAATATCCTGTGGACTGTGGTGTGTAAATAAATGTAACCAACATTAATGCCACTAAATACGGAGACGTTCTTAAACATCAGTAGTAGTAGTAGTTCTTAAGTCAGATTTCCCCTGTTTACCCCGTCTTTACACCCCGTTAAATATAATAATTATATAAAATAGTCTGACTTGTTACTGGAACGCGGTCAACTCGGGTGTGACGTCATTCCTAGTTCCAAGCTCTGACTTCTGAGTTAAATGGAACGCGGCATTAGACTTGTGTGTCTTTACTTGTTAACTCGTGACTTTTTAGGCATTTTTTATTAAATATCCAATAATTACCTTTTATTTGCCATGATGTAGTTCAAGTTAAATACCACATTTAACATGAAACACAGCATGGGTTAAGAAATAAAATACAAATTAAAAATCATTCCAAGACCATCAGTGACAACTGTGCTAATCAAACTAGTAAGTAAAAAACCCACCACCATTGTGGTTAAACTCTTTGCAAAATAAAAAATGCATATAGAGGAGATATTCATACGAGTTTTCAGGGTCATTGCTGGTGTGCACGTGGCAAGTATCTTTTAACCTGGACTTGCTTTTCTTGGCTGCACTATTAGACATGCAAGGGCAGGAGGAAGGAGGCCTCCATCTATATTTGTTCATGTACACACTCTACAGTATATACCGCTGTTAGACAGTTTGACCTGCCGCGGGTGTTAATTTGGTCACAAAGCTGACTCCCTCAGTACAGTGTGTGTTTGCCTTCAGCACTCTGCCTTCGGGACTGAAACGACTGTGATAAAGGCATGCATTGATTGTGTGAAGTATTCAAAGAAATGACAGTTTACAAATGCTACATTATTTTGGTCCCCTTCTCTCTAGCAATAGCACAGTGCAGCCATTCATTGTGGGCTAATTAACACTTTACTATCTAGGCTACATACTAAATATATATATATGGAGATCAAGGTGTGTGTATGTGTGTGTGTTTGTGTGTGTGTGCGTGTGCGTGTGTGCGCGTGATAATAATGTCATGCTCCTGATATCCGTGTGTGACTCACTCTCTCTCTCTCTCTCTCTCTCTCTCTCTCTCTCTCTCTCTCTCTCTCTCTCCCTCTCCCTGTCAGACACGTGATGACTTTCTGGGACAGGTGGACATCCCCTTAAATCAGATACCGGTGAGTCATTGGTTGCAGGAAACTCTTGTTCTTTTTATATTAATGTCTGTGACTTGTTTAAGTTCATGTAAGTTTTAATTTATTTTGTTTTAACTGTAGCTTTAGCTGCACAAGCTCTTGACCTCAATCTCACCAATGTCACCATGTAAAATAAACATGCACGCCTCTACTCTGGTGTCTGTTCCACATCATTGTCTATAGTTTTGGAAACACAGTCCGCCGTGTTTATGTTGCACTCCTGCTGTTGTTTCATTATAAATACAACACCAACAAAGTAGCCCTCATGGTACACAGTCACCATCACCAGTCTCTTTGAATGTACTGTGTTATGGTACACTGCCAGATTTATTCACGCGGCTGTAAAAATGTTGGGAGAATTTAACATTTCCTTTTTATTTTATTTTTTTTCTCAGACAGAAAATCCTAATACAGAAAGGCCATACACATTCAAGGATTTTCTGCTTCACCCACGAAGGTTGGCGTTATTGCATGATCTTTCCCTGTTTAACATTTCATTTTTACATATATTTGTAGGAGAAATGATAAGCCATAGTTCTTTATTTTGAAATATTCCTGGCAATATTAATTTCTTCCTTGTTAAAATAAATGTATTAATCTGTTTGTCACGCAGCCACAAGTCCAGAGTCAAAGGTCACCTGCGTCTCAAAATGACCTACCTGCCAAAAAACCCAGATTCAGAGGAGGAAACAGCAGAACAGACTGAGGACATGGATGTAAGTCTGGCTGATGCTTGTTCAGCAAGGAGATAGCTCCTTCAAAAATATCACAGATCCTCTTGTGTTGAGTTTGCCTACGCAGTAATGCTTCTTACCTGTTCAAAATAGATCAGCTGCAGCCTCAAATTAACTTTTTCATCGCCCATTGAATATCTCTACAAATCAACTTACAAAGCCATAAAAAACAAGCAAGTGTATAAATTAACACATACAATTCTTTTTTGTTTTTGTTTTTTTACTGAAATCTTAAGAAAACATTTATTTCATGCTTATTAAAGTTACAATCTGGAAGATCTCTATTTCGTTCACTTTGGCAGCACCTATGGCAATAAGTGGTAATTGCAGGTGTGTTTTTTTTTTTTTGGAACTCACTTTCATTTGTTTTTCAAGTTTCATTGTCTGGAGCATAGGCGCCAATACCGTGGGTGCTCCGGAGCTCGAGCACCCACGGAAAATACGAAGCACCCACGTGTGCCAGACTGCCAGTTAATTTTTATATTCATTTAAAATTAAACATTGCAGTTGTTGGTGCTAATTGGAGCATCTGTCATAGTGTGATTGGTTATGTCAGTGGCATTGATTCTTAATGTCCCACGAAGCTGATCGCAGTTACGTGTCAGTTCAACTTTTCAGCTCCAATCCTATCTGTATTTGTGAGAAGTGGTGCTGTCCTGAGTTGAAAGATAGCCTACTTTACGGCTTTATTATGGCGTGTGTGTTCGTGCCGGCCGCTGTCCATTTCCTAAGATTCTAAAATGCTAAAATCTTTTGACTACTTTTTTTTTTTTTTTTTAAAGGGTGAGCACCCACAGAGGAAAACATAAATCTGCGCCTATGGTCTGGAGTCATCGCTCTTTTCTTTGTTTGTTAGGCCATAGTATCCATTTACTCTCGTAGCCCGCAGAGACTGCAAAAAACTGTTCGCAGAGAGCAAGTCTGTTGTGTTAGCTCCGCCTACCCTCTCTCTCATCAAAAATGGTCACTAACTGTGCACCACTTGTGATTTTTCCCAAGAATGTCACCACAGACACCCAGTTATAATGCAAATGCAAAGGCTTTCATCAGTTGGCTATAGGCTCAATCACCATTATGTTAACCCATCCGATAATAGATTATAATATTACCTTGGCATTGTCACTTTGGTCTTATGGTTTTCACCATAGAGTTTTAAACAATGAAATGTCATAGCAGTAATATGTGCTCTTTATAGTGTCTAATGTAAGTCTTGTCTTAAAACACATAGTCCATGAGTCCATTCTATATTTGTCCCATTGTGTGTCCATAGCCTTTGTAAAATATGCTGATGCTGAGTCAGAGCTCCAGTCTGTGAATTTTCTTCTAGTTGCCAAGTTCTTTCTTCTTTTGTCGGTGCAGTTAAACAGCTGGCATTAGAATATTTTCTCCATCCTACTTGTCCTGTTTTTTAAAACTTTTTGTTTATGTCATGCAGCCTGGTTGGGAGTTTCTGGAGGCTCAGGACATGTCAGGTCCCAGACAAAACCAGCTTCTGCCTGCTCTGCCCCCTGGCTGGGAGGAGCGGCAGGACAACCTGGGAAGAACCTATTTTGTCAATCATGAGAGCAGAACCACGCAGTGGACACGACCCACAATTCAGTAAGACGGCTCCCCTCTCCCCAGCAAAGTTACATAACTTTTCTTGTTGGTGCAGTACTGTGCAGCCATTCCTTGTGGGTTGATACACACTTTACTATGTAGGCTACATATTAAATATATAAGGAGATCAAGTCAAATAGTGTGTGTGTGTGTGTGTGTGTGTGTGTGTGTGTGTGTGTGTTGTGTTGTGTTGTGTTTTGTGGTTGTGTGTTACAGGAACGTTGATGTGGAGATGCAAAGAAGACAGAACAATAACGTAGATGCGGAGCATGCTATTATTACACGCAGACAGATCTCAGACCATGATGAGAACACCACACGAGAGTCTCCTGAGGTAATTTTAACACAGTTTTTATAAATGTTTTTTTAGGTGAATGGGTGAGGAAAGGAAATTAAGGATGGGGGGAAGTCTGTTCTGATAGCTGTGCAGATGCCATGTTGAAGCCAGGTGTTGCAATGGGGGATGTAACAGTGTAGTTCTGGCCTGTCCTCTGAGGGCTTTGGCATAAACGCTTGAGGAAATCCATATTTATTAGCTCTAAACAAACTAACTTTTAGGTTTACTATACAACAGAACACTGTATATTTAAACGGAGTCATTTGGCAGAGCTGCTGATGTCAGATCTAACCTTGGATCAGTCCCCCACTGTGTCTTCTTAATGAGGCTCTTCTGTCTCATCTTCTAGAGCTGGGAGATCATTACAGAGGATGAGTCCACCTTGTACCACAGCAATAACCAGCTCACATCAAGTCCACCCCACGGGCCTGCAGAGTTCCACCCTTCCCGCGCCGAGCTGAGAAACACTCACATTTCTGGGGCCACAGCTGGCGAGCTGCGCACTTACCAGACGGTGAGTCATTTTCTGTGGTTAATGTAAAGTCAGAAGAGGAGAGACTTACAATTAGATTAATATGAAACAAATGCTTTCAGTAAGAGAGGGAGAGAAGTAGAAAGTATATATACACTACCGGTCAAAAGTTTGGGGTCTCAGTTGCATTGTTTTTTTTTATCAGAGCAGCAGTTTTCAGATTACATTATGTGCTTACATAATTGCAAAAGGGTTCTTGACTGTTGTAGAAAGAAGTGGCTGATCTTTAATGCAATATCTACATTGCCTATTATCCGCAAACATTCATCCAATGTTCCAAAGGCACATTCTGTTTACTAATCTGATATCATCTTAAAAGGCTAACTGAGAAAACATTGGAAAACCCTTTTACATTTATGTAAGCACATAATGTAATCTGAAAACTGCTGCCCTGGTTAAAAAAAAACAATGCAACTGATCTCAGCTGGTATTCTGTCTGTAATGGAGTGGAATGGAAATTTCTAAGTGACCCCAAACTTCTGACCGGTAGAGAGTGTGTGTGTGTGTGTGTGTGTGTGTGTGTGTGTACATACATATACATACATTCGTGAGTAAGACAGACACATGTTCTGTACTTTGGGCCTCAGGCCGCTCCGTAGTTTGGGAAATTAGGAAGCAATACAGCAGTAACATTGTGGATGGCTAGCAGAAACAAACCTTGAGCAGAAATGGATAATGAAAAGGGTCTTTGAATGGCAAGTCAAAGCCCTTCCAGATGGTTCTCTCAAGTTATTTGGATGTATGATGTGAATTGAGTTACCACTGGAGTATGTCGAGTCTCAAATACTACTTTTTCAAATAATGTTTTTGTATCACTCTGTTTTGATCCCACTTAGTAAAAGGGGATGTTTTTGTGAACCTTTATTTTCCCACGTGTGAGGTTAAACACAATACATGCAGCAAAGGGTCGCAAGTTAGAATCAAACCCAGGCTGCTGCGGTAAGGACTGAGCCTTGGTACATGGGGTGCACGCTCAACCAGGTGAGCTACCAGTCTCGGCCCGAGGGGCCTAAGTAAGTCGTGTCCCGTCAGGCTCGGGCTCATTTGCTGGGCTCTACGATCAATAGAGGCCGGGTTCTACCTTACCAGACAGTGCAGGTTGTGTACAGATTCCCCTGAGACAGTCCAGCACATAACCATGGGGTGTAAGATGCAGGTAGGTTTGACATACAAGGAAGGCCATGACCAAGTGACTGGCATAGTGTACAGGAACATCTGTGCCGAGTATGGGCTGGAAGTCCCAAAGTCAAAGTGGTAGGCACCTCCAAAGGTGGCAGAGAATGGGCGAGCTAAGATCCTGTGGGACTTTCACATCCAGACTGATAGAATGGTGATGGCTGACCAACAGGACATTGTGGTGGTCGACAAATGGCAAAATAAGGCAGTTGTGATAGAGTTATCAATCCCAGGCAACAGTGGTTCCAGTGGTAATCGGAGCACTCGGGGCTGTACCACCCAAACTGGGACAAGCACACAGGCTCCAGCAAAGTCCAGGAACAACATCTGCAATGTCTGTCCAGAAGAGCACAGTCCTAGGAACAGCTAAGATATTGCGCATAACTGTCAGGCTCCCAGGACCCAAGCTTGGCGGAAGGATAAAGACTGCCCAGTATTTATTTATGTATTTATTGTTGTTGTCTTTGACATCCTTCCTCTTTCCTGCAGGATCATGCTAATAATTCAAGCCATTCCAGTCACAGAGGAAGTGCCCAGACTTCAACAGGAGAGGAACATCCTGTTAATCCTGTGGTGAGTATTTCACTCCTTGTTGAAATCACTCCTTCCTACTTTCTGCCAAACCTGTCTTGCATCAGAATGTTGCTGTTTGTACGGAGGGCTTCAAATACCTGGGAATCACTATCTGTAGCACTTATGACAAAATATATGAAGAAAATTACGCCTCTTTGCTTACTAAATCTAAAAAAGAGGTACTGAGATGGATGGACCTCCCCTTATCACTGATTGGCAGGATTAATACAATAAAAATGAATCTATTACCCAAATGTATTTATTTATTCCAGTGTATACCACTGAAGGTTCCTATATCCTTTTTCAATGAATTAGATAAAACACTTACTTCCTTCCTGTGGCACAACAAAACACCGAGAGTCAAACTCCTCACATTACAGGCACCTTATTCCAAAGGTGGCATGAATCTCCCAAATTTTAAATTGTATTATTTGGCTGCACAACTTCGTGCTCTGTGGATGTGGTTTCACTGCAGAGCAGATGAGGTAAAATGGATGTCAATCGAACAACATGAATTACAGGATAACCTTTTAACAATCGTACCATTTTTGGAATCTGAAAAGAAACTAAAAACAATCACTCAAAACCCAATAATTTCTGCTACATTTAACGCCTGGCAGCAATTAGTTGGACAAAACATAAAATTATTGGTAAATTCACCTCTCACGAACAATCCCAACATCCCAGCAGCCTTAGTGGATGGAATTTTTACAAAACTGGGTGAGAAAAGGAGTAAAAATTGTTAGTGACCTTTATACTAATAATGTCTTCTTAAGTTTCAGTCAAATGTCAGAAATTTATGATATAGATAAACGTAACTTTTTCAAATACTTACAAATTAGAAGCTGGATCAAGAGTCAAACTAAAGATAGTTTTCCACACAAACCCAAGGAATCTTTACTTGAAAAATGTATTTTTAACTCCAAACGTAATAGAACTAAAGGTTTAATATCTACAGTGTATAAAACCATAATTGACAACTTACCGGCTTATGCCAGATATACAAACAAAACAAGGTGGGAGTCGGATCTTGGGTGTACTTACACAGAGGAGAATTGGAACAGATTATTGGAATTGGCACAAACAAAATTGGTGTCTTCTAATCACTGACAAATTCAATTCAATATTTACGATAGAACATATTTTACTCCATATAGGTTAAGTAAATTAGGAAATGACATCTCTGATCAATGTCAAAGATGCACTATCTCTGTTGGAACTCTTGTGCACATGCTATGGAGTTGTACCCGTTTGAAGTCATACTGGACTCACATCATTGCAGTAACCTCTCGGGTTTGTGGACAGGCAAGACAAGACATTTTGTGTTACTAGCAGCAACGGCTGCCAAGAAGTGTATCCTGAAGGATTGGAAGAGTGTCATCCCCCCCAGCCAAAAACACTGGGCTAATGAACTCTTGTCGTACTGCCCACCAGAAAGAATTCTACATTCTATCCGAGGGAAACTAGATGACTTTGAACTGATTTGGACTCCTTTTTTGAACATCCTGACCCAACTTGACATGACCTCAGACTAGATGTAAATCTATGCTTATTACTGTTTCTTTCTTTTTTTTATGATTATTTAATATCTTGCCTTGCGGAGAGAGGGTTTTTGTTGTTTGATTTCGTTGTTTTCTTTTTGTTTTTGTAAAAAAAAATTAAAACTATAAATAAAATATAAAAGAAAAAAAAAAAGAATGTTGCTGTTTGAGTGGACAGATGTCAGTGTTCAAGATTTACAGTTTTTTTTTCTTGCATCCGTCAGTTCCTGTGGTGTGAAATGAAATAGTTTTAAGCAAGGTTATATGTTTCGTTGTTGGGTTTGGGTTACTTCATGAGTTTGAGGTTTTCAGTATTGATCACTGTATTCATTTTATGTAATTCAATAGCTGATTCCAACCTCAACTGGGCTGCCTCCAGGCTGGGAGGAGAAGCGAGACAGTAAAGGGAGACGCTACTTTGTCAACCACAACAGCCGAACCACTTCATGGACACGACCCCTCATTCAAGTACAAAGTGTTTTCTTTTATTCTTTTTTTATTGTTATTGATACTGAACGGGTGTAAACGTATGTATGCTAATACTCCATTGCCAATTTTAAGCCCAAGTTCTCCATACCTCTCCGTATTATATTTTTGTATAATATAACAGAAAACCTCAGAGGCACCAGCAGCAGCAGCAGCAGCAGCAGCAGCAGCAGCAGCAGCGGCGGCGGCGGCAGCAACACAGAGTGGTGCAGGTGTAGCCCAGAGCCTGACTCCACCCTTGCCATCCATGTCTCCAGAGGAATCTCCTCAGCACACCCCAAGCCCAGAGGTCACACATAAATCTGACTTCCTGCCAGCTGGTTGGGAGGTTCGCAGTGCTCCCAATGGAAGACCCTTTTTCATCAACCACAACACTAAGACAACTACCTGGGTGAGAAAGCAGCAGGCTTCAGATGTGCTTTTACCTCCAATCGTAAGTGGTGACCTGTTCCTTTAATGGCCACTAGGGGCCGGCTCCAAGAGAGCCAATACAAAAGACGTACAAAGTCTTATTTATTTCCACAACCAGAAGGTTACCAATTGCTAAGTTAACGATTTTTAAATATGTTTCATGGTGGCAACTTAGTCGGTAGTATCTCCAACACCATTTGTTGTTTAAGTATTTCCTCTTTTGAATGAAACACATCCTGTTTGTTTTTTTTCTGAACAGGAAGATCCCAGGATAAAGATCCCTGTGCACATGAGGAAGAGACCCTCACTTGATCCATCTGATCTTGGCCCTCTGCCGGTAAATTCAGCAGTTACCGAAAATCATGTGTCGTGACATATAATCAGAGCTGAAAGTACTGCCTAATTTGATTTAATAGTCTAAAGCAGGGGTTCCCAACCCTTTTCAGTTCGAGACAAATTTGGTTGACTCCCCTGCATTGTTATGCGTTTTAAACCATTAAAATTATATATATATATATATATATATATATATATATATATATATATATATATATATACACTTACAATACATAATTGTCTTTCTTTCTAGCCTGGCTGGGAGGAGAGGGTCCACACTGATGGCAGGATATTCTACATAGATCACAGTGCGTATGACATTTAATACTAAGAATACATCTTGGGGGGGGGGGGGGCTCTGGCTCACCCAGTGGGAGCGTTCGCCCCATGTTGGCTGAGTCCTGCAGCGGCGCGGGTTCATGTCCGAACTTCTGCCCTTTGTTGCGTGTCATCCCCCATCTCTCTCCCCCTTTCATGCCTATCCACTGTCTCTATGTAATAAAGGGAAAAGCCCCAAAAAATGATCTTTAAAAAATATAAAAATAAAATACATCTTGGACTAAATGTATATGTTTCCATGTTAATGAATGGCCTCTGATGTATCATATTTCACAGACACCAGGAACACACAATGGGATGATCCCAGATTACAGAACTCAGCTATAACTGGACCAGTGAGTATAGATTATATTTGACTGATTATTCTTCAGTAACATGATATTAGCACACAGTACAAATAGTTATGTATAGTTTACAGGTTTCCTGTAAATATATATCATTGACCACAGTGTAGGTCATAAGGTTAAGATGGATTTGTCACTGAACACTGTCTTTTGTTGATTACAGGCAGTGCCTTATTCCAGAGATTATAAACAGAAGTATGACTACTTCCGGAAGAAAATGAAGAAACCGGTGAGTGTTCTCAGAGCAAGAGCAACTGTGACTGAAATTGTTAACAGCTACCTCTACCTTGCAAATACTTGATAAAACTATTCTAATAAGGACTAGTGTTGCCTTTGCCATCTGCTATCAGTTTGTCACTTTCACACATTCAGTATTTTTTTCAACCCGTAGATGATCATAAACTTTCTTCTTAATGAACACAATACATTTCTATGTAGGCTGACATCCCAAACCGTTTTGAGCTGAAACTGAGACGTAATGCGGTGCTGGAGGACTCGTACCGGCGCATCCTCTCAGTGAAGAGGGCAGACCTGCTGAAGGCAAGACTGTGGGTGGAATTTGAAGGAGAAAAAGGACTGGACTATGGTGGCGTGGCCAGGGAATGGTTCTTCCTCATGTCCAAGGAGATGTTCAACCCGTACTATGGACTGTTTGAGTATTCTGCCACGTGAGTCCACTGCCTCTTTTTAATCCTAATGTTCTTCTACATCATTATAGTGTGTTTAGACGAGTACAGACAGCCAAAACAGTATTGTATTGCACAGTCCATACACATTTAGAGGAACATGCACTGGTTCTCTGACTTGTGTGAAGGAGACAGATATTCTGCCTCTAGGTCTGGAATGTCCAGATCAATATGTGGAAATACTAACTCAGAGACATGCACATAATGTATCACTGCTCATATTTTGCAGTCACTGACTCTGTGCATGAGATTTCTCTTGTTGGGAAGATACATTTATGTTTACACAATGCCAGGCCACATTAAGATTCAAAATGCTCATCTTCTTCACCAAATCTAAACAATGTGGTCTGGAAAACTGTAATTGTGAAATAAGTAAGTAAGTGCTATTTACATAACTTGTGATGAGCATCAATAAAAATACAAACTTCAAGTCAAAATTGCCCATACAATCACAGCATTGTATTTGTTGTGATAGTGGCAATTAAAAAAATACACAAAAAAGAACTGTAATTATCTTTTGGCAGGAAGCAGGACAGCTGATTGAAAAAAACGTTTGTTCTTTGAAGTTCCTCTTCATGTTGTTTTTTGTTTGTCTTCCAGGGACAACTACACACTGCAGATTAACCCCAACTCAGGTTTATGTAATGAGGACCACCTGTCCTACTTCAAGTTCATCGGCCGTGTGGCAGGCATGGCCGTGTATCACGGCAAACTGCTCGATGGTGAGTTCCACCTGAAAGTGTAACTGTTGGTAGAGGGGAGATCAAAGGGATTAGAGCAAACTGTGTGATTCTAATAGATCCGGACATTTTTTGTTTGTGTCTTTCAAAGCTTTCTTCATTCGGCCTTTCTACAAGATGATGCTGCAGAAGCCCATCACCCTCCAGGACATGGAGTCTGTTGTGAGTGCCACATTTTTTCCACTGCAAATAATTGAGTGCACACCTCGAATCAGGTAATCTGGAAGACATTCATTTTGTCCGTTGTCTTTTCAGGACAGTGAATATTTCAACTCCTTAAAGTGGATTTTGGAGAACGACCCGAAAGACTTGGATTTAAGGTTCACCATCGACGAAGAGCTGTTTGGACAGGTGTGTTCAAACATGCCGTCTTTGCCTCTACAACTTTGTTGTAGAGGCAACTTTTGTTGTACAAGTGGTTTATCTGTGTAATTTATACGATATACCCCATTCTTCCTGTTCAGACTCGCCAACATGAACTGAAGCCGGGCGGCGCAGAGATTGTCATAACTAATGAAAACAAGAAGGAATACATCCAGTAGGCAAAAAAAAACATTTTTCATCAATTGTTAAAGTGTTAAAATGATGGTTTGATGCTAATCTGCTGTTTTGTGTTTGACAGTCTGGTGATGCAGTGGAGGTTTGTGAACAGGATACAGAAACAGATGACTGCCTTCAAAGAGGTAACATTTGATTTGATACATCATTTGTAGCATACAATAGTAGAAAGTATTAAACGGTATAAAGTGAGAATAAAAGTCATCATTTTGTGTTTTAGGGATTCTTTGAGTTGATACCTCAAGATCTGGTCAAGATCTTTGATGAGAATGAGCTCGAGGTAAGTTTTCCAATGTGCCGAAATGAACCAGATTTGTTCCAGAAAGATGAATAACTGTGCGTCCACCTGTCCTCCACAGCTGCTCATGTGTGGTCTTGGAGATGTGGATGTGAATGACTGGAGAGAGAACACCAAGTACAAGAACAGCTATTGCTCCAACCACGTTGTTATCCAGTGGTTTTGGAAAGTAAGACAACTTTCCATGCCTGGAGCCATCGAGCTGAGCTGTGGACCTTTCAGAGTTTATATCTCCCTTCGAAGAAGAGCTTTGTATTAGTTATTTATTTGTATATCTTTTTGTGTTGTTCTAGACGGTGCTGTTGATGGATGCAGAAAAGCGAATCAGACTCTTACAGTTTGTGACAGGAACATCAAGGGTCCCAATGAATGGCTTTGCTGAACTCTATGGTGAGATAACGCTTTTTATTACTGCCAACTACATTGTTGTTGTTAGAAAGTGGTTTCTTGCTTAATGAATTAGTCTAGATTATTCACTCTAGTGTCCACTTATGGAATGAATGTCTTTGCCTCATCAAATCTTTTCCCTCTATACTGTATACACTTTTTTATTTGTATTAATACCAGTTGAAATCAAGTTGTATGTGTTTGTTTTATTTTCCAGGGTCTAACGGACCACAGCTGTTCACTATTGAGCAGTGGGGAACACGTGATAAACTCCCCCGAGCCCACACATGGTAAGAACTACACTCAGATTGTTTTGTTAATATTTTCCAACATAAAAAAAAAAAGGCTGAAGCAGATTGTGCCAAAAATGCTTTTTGCTCTACTTGATACTGATGTGTTGGTTATGTTCAGCAGTGAAAAATATGATCACTTTACTGTAATGTGGCTCAGATGTTCAGAGCCCAGGAATGTCTGTAAAGATGACATTTGATGTATTGTGTGCACATGATCCATTATTTATAATTATCTGTGCATGTGAAATTCAAAAAACGATACATTTGGGGCTTCAGGGGCTTCACAAGGATGTTCTGTCAGGCGCAGAGAAATAAAATAGCATTATTACTGTAGAGTTGTACATCAGCCCTGATTAACAATTTGCTTTCTTAATCTTAGCTGACACTGAGGTTTTGTGTGGCTGTGATAATGAATCAATGAAGGAATGAATGAATGAATGAATGAATGAATGAATGAATGAGTGAGTGAGTGATAATAAAAAGGGCTTGTATAAAATAATATCTAATTAACCATAGCGGGTTGAAGCCCTCTAGTGGCTGCACACAGTCATAGCTCTCACTCTGCTGTTTGAGAACAGAATACTGTCATTTGTCTCAGTGAGACACCTCAGTCTTTAAGGCAGAACTTCACTGATTATAAATGTCAAAGTCAATTTTCTGGTGAATGCAAAGGTTGCATTATGGGAAGTGTTGGATCCAGGGTTTTTGGAGCTTGACGCATACCAGGGACTGAAAAGTCGGGATATTTCTGCCTCTGCTGCACCACATTTGTAGCCTGACGTGGTCATACTCAGATTCTAGTCCCGACCTCGAATTTTGTGGGCGGGGCTAAGTTCGGCTGGCATCCAGGCTACCACATTTGCCCATTCCTTTGTAAATCTATCTCTGGAAAGTCCCTCAATGTTATGGAGGTGTGATACTAAATTGCTTTAAGAATTGTGAATGACCAAATGGCAGCTAAAGTTGATTCCTGCAAAGGTTTATTTTTATTGACTCCTGCTTGGATGTGATTTCTTCCTTAATTCCATCGTTGTCTTTACTTTCACCTCATAAAGCTTCAATCGACTGGACCTGCCTCCTTATGAGTCTTTTGAGGAGCTGAGGGAGAAACTTCACATCGCCATTGAGAATGCACAAGGCTTCGACGGGGTGGATTAGAGCTTGTGCTGTAATTGAGCTTGACTGACATTACTGCATGATGTGGTGAAGACGTTGATGAGAGAAACGAGCTGTGCGTCAGATTCGGGTCTTAACCTGTCAGCTGTGTGACGGATGAAGGACCGTTGCACAACTTCACTTTGGTCCTCTGTTGAGGCACACGTGGAGAAAGGACATTAAATCTGGAGTGACAGAGGTATTTAATCGCTCTACTCGTTCTAAAGTTTACAAAGCAAACATGCAAAGCTGTATACTGCATAACGAAAACATCTAACCTTAAATAGTAGTTTCATTTGGGCTGAATTGCCTCAGAAAAAACTTTATGCTCAGATTCTCACATCAGGTACTTGTGAGGTTTTATCTTCACGTTGTAGTTGGTGGGAAATTAGTTTAGTTGTGTTAACTTGTCCCTTCACCACATGTTAGTACTGGAAAGAGTGGGACGTGGCTCAGAATTATCACTAAGTTATGTTTAACATAAGGATAACATCAACTCTTGATATTTGAATAAAAAAAAAACGGAACTCACAACCCATGTTTCCTATTATATATACTATTCAACATTTAAAGTAAAGTTAACAAGTCTGAAATCCCTTTAAACATGACCGTGGCTCAACTGGAACAGCGTCATCCAAATGTTTTAAAATTAAAAGATGAAGGCAGCAATGTGTCAGAAGTTTTAAACCAGTATGATCAGATGGCAATTCAACCTAAATAAAACAGATGTGAAGATATATTTTTCCTATCATTTAAATTCTATACATAATTATATTTTTTTCATTCCATCACATTAGAATCACTCATGCAAATCCCAAATATATGCACCCCAAAAGCATTGGTAGCAGAAAATGTGCAAGTTATATACATGAGTAAGTTTGAGCGACTACACTGAAGGAAGGTGTATCATTGAATCGTTAAAGTAGTGATGTACCAATGCCAGGACCAGTAAAAGGCAAAACTAATTCTACAGTAGTTTGTATTGGACTACATGCAGTGTTAGATTGTGCTGAAATACTATGCATAATTGTACATTAACCTGTTTTTTTTTCATTATTATTTCATAAATATACTGTACATATAAATTACTTTGCTTTCTACAAAATGATGAAGCATTTATTGTTAAAAATATTCACTCAAACTTGTGAAATTGGCAGATAACGGTTATTGGTGCACCTCTACATTAATACATAATTTTCTTTTATGATCAGTACACGCTCATACTCAAGGTAACATTTACCGTTTGTATATCAGAGGAATAAACAAATGTACATACACATACTATCTCCTGGAATTAGTAGCTTACAGAAAACTTAACCAACAGACTGACGTTATCACACACTTTGCTTACAGTATGTCAGAAATTATGTTTTGTTGCCTTTTGTCAATGAGTGATATCATTTTTGTTTTCCTCTACTCATCACGGGTGTCCAATTGCAGCACGGTGCTCAATTTTTAAGAGTATAACTTTTAAAAAGATTTTGTTGGTTGTCAAAATGTGTACAGATTGTCAGTTTTCAAAATGAGTAACACTTGTTCATACCTTTGTAGGAAAGCAACTGTTTTTCAGCAGTAGTTTTTAACATTTTCTGAATGGTAAAACAAAACGTGTTTACACTACCTGCCATGTTTACAGGTCGTTGATAAAAGAAGATATGGTGGGATGGTTCTTGTCTCTGACAACACAATTTTATACTTTATGCTTTTATAAAGTGAAGCACTTTGTTAATATCGATGAGTCTTACTTCTGAACTGTCTGAATCTTTGCCAATCTGTCACCTGCAGACTGCTTAAACCGCTCTTTAAGAAAATGATCCTATGCTTCAAGTGCATATGTGTTTTTAAATGTTTACATGTGAACATTGCTGAAAATAAGCACATTCTCTTTCACTTATATTTAAAATGAAATACAGAGGCCTTCATTTGTAATGTATTGTAGAATTTGATTGTTTATTGATGTTTTAATCTCTAAATGGAAGTACTGTTATATATATATATATATATTGTCTACTGAAGAATAATGAATAGATCAACATTTAATTTCTGATATATCAAATTTACTTATTATAGAATTTATTATAACACCTATAAGTGCATTACAACAGCATACATGCATACATGCACATACAACATGCAGTATATACAACAGTTTAAAAGGTAGAATGAACTGTAGCTGTTAAATACCAATTTGATGACATATATAACACCAAATTGAATATAAATATTTGAAAAATAAAGAAATATAAAAACAATTATCCACTGTATTCATGTCTAACTTTCCCACTGATATGTATTCTTATTGCAGTTTCTCTCCTTTGATTTGATGCACTTCAGGTATTCTACGGAGTGACCTCAACCTAAAATGCATTCACTAACTTTTAATGATTTCCGGTTCTTTTCACACAGTTCTCAGTAACACTTACTTCAACTATTAAGTATTTATAAGCTTTATACAAACATTGCATACATTTTTAATAACACTATATTGTAGTTATAAGAGGATATAAGTGTTTATTAAGTATTTTGTCAACTAGTACAACTCCTCCTGTGGCACCCATAAGTGGAAGCTAAAAAAAAAAATATATGTCTCAATTTGAAAAGTTATTAATTGTTGACTAATAATGTACATTATTAATAAACACTTAAAATGTCCTCATCTGGGTACAACTACATTATAGTGTATTAATATACTCTTTATAAATGCTTAAAAAGGAGGGTTAAAGTTAAAGTGCTGCCCAGTTTTCTTACACAACTATCACATAGAAAACATGATTTGCAGAGCATTCAACACAAGCACAAGGAATTGAGTGCAGAATTCACCAGACAGTCATCTTTCTGTTTTGTTGGCTAACTCAAACTGTGAGAATATGTAGAGGTACAAAACATGTGACTCTCTAATCAATGTGAAGTCACGTGTAAAATGACACACCAGGCTGTAAAGAGGAGGAAAAGCAGCTGTGATGTAGTGGTAGTCCAGCTTTGCAGTATCATATATTGGACAAGGTTGGACGTATTACACAAATTATTGGACACACCTCTTCCTATTTCCATATTTCAAAGACCAGGAGCTCCAGACTGAGGAGGAGGTCAGGGCCTCCGAGCTGAACTCACCCAGCTCAAAGAAGAGCAGAAGGATGGATGGACTCCCTCTATGATTTACCAAATGTTGAGCTGCTGGAAGAGTCTGAGGGATGACTCTAAAGGGAAACCCTGAAGAAGACTGCCTTGTGCCAATATGTGTGGGTTGCTGCCCAGTTCTATTTGTAATGTAAGATTTCAATAGCCATCTAAATAAAAGCTTTTACATTTTTTCACAAGAAGAGTGCCTTGGACCTTTTTTCTCTTTGAAGTTTTTGTTCCCTTCACCTTCATCCTTTGTTTTGAACTTCTGAGCACTCCCGACTTCTTTTCTTCCTAAAATACTCTGAGGGAAAACTTGAAAAGAAGAAAAAAAAGCCTCAACCTGCACGAAATTCAGACACTGCATCGGTTTAAGGAAGAAGAAGGAGAAGTCATAGTCCACCTAAGACTCTTCAGACATACTTGCATTCAAAATCTATAAAAAGTCAATAAAGTATTAAAAAATAAAAAACGGCTGCCTACTTTGTTGTATTTTATTGGTATAGTTGAATTGGAGACAAAACATTCCACTGCTATTCAAAATAAAACTTCAGAGTGGCTGGGTTGGCTCAGTGGGTAGAGCAGGCGCAGTTAGAGGTTTATACCTCGGTCCAGTGTTCGAATCCGACCTGTGACGATTTCCTACATGTCTTTCCCCTAGCTGTCCTGTCAAAAATTAAAGATGGAAAAGCCCAAAAAATAATATTTAAAAATAAAACCTCAGATGCAAAATACAAAAACGATTTATACTATGTGTTCTAGTCTCCTTGTCTTTCGCATTTTCGTGAAAAATATATAATGTAGTGATATTTGCATTTCAAAACATTCATCATCAGCCATCCAATGCTGCAACAGCTGATAAAGAGGCTGTGTTTGTAATCATTCCAAATTTTATTGGCTAGAGGGTTTTAGTCTCTCATGATCTTAATAATGTTACAGCACCTATATTACATTTGTGCTTTATATTTTACATGGTCCATTACAAATAAACAATATTCTGGAGGAAACACTAAATCGCTGTTTTGGGGTATTTTCACATTTAAAAACACGGCACAAAATGTCGGCAAAAGGTTAAAAGGTGACAAAAGGCTGTTTGTCAGTGGCTTCAAAATTAACCCAAAACCATTAATTAGGTAGGCCTAATTATAATTAAGAAATGTATTAATGTTTAAATTAAATATGAATGCATTAACATATGTTGCGAGTTACAGCTGTATCACTATAACTTGTGGTTCACTGTTTGACTCAGCCCTATAGCAGTGTTCACAGCAGTGCAGGTGCATGCAACTAACACTGATATCTTGCTTCCATCATTTCAGAATATACTTAATCCAATTTTTTAATCCAGAAATGTACTGTTTCTGTTTTTGGATGACACATGTGATCTAACCAGAATATTGTGGTTTGTGCAGATGTAGGTGTCTGTAGTACTGAATTGTTCCAGCTGGGGGAGATAAAGCACATTGTATTCTTCCTGAATGGCATCACCCAACTTTTAAACATTTTAAACTAACACCTGTCGAACAAAATTGGTTTGTTTCAAATGGTATTGCGCAGGGAAACATTGAATCTTCTCTTTAAATATTCTGCTTTTTTATGTCCAACTGTTGCCTGCCGTTCATGGGTTTTGTTGTGGGATTTATCTTAAACTACATTTCACTGCATAGCAGAGCTGGGAGGACAGTTTGACTGTTTTATCTCAAGCTAATTTAGCTGCATTCAAATCTAAATCAGTGATCTTTCCTCTGTGCTTGTTGACCTACAGTATAGGGCACTGGTTCACAAGAGCAAGGTTTGTGGAGAGGACTCATCGACATATCTGTGGTCATAGCCTTTTGTGTGACTCAGCTGAACAGCCACAGTCCTATATTCTCCACAACCCCCCTGTTGTGGCACTAAAAGCCCCATCCCCTCCACAGGGGTCAGTGGAAAGGTCGCACACGATTCAGGCCGGCCTTTTGGACACTTCTGGGGGTCAGTGGGGATGGGCATGTGTGGTAGCAGCAAGACACAGGTCTTAGCCAATGGCAGCAGGTCCTGGGAAAGCTGGCTCCCCTTTACCCACAACCTTACCAACATTCATACCCTGATAATGACTTTTACTCCATTGATCTGGCCACAGAGCTTGACCCAAGTTCACATGCAGTTCAGCCTTCACTCCACCCACAAACTGTGCCATATTGGCAGGAGCCGAAACTAAATTTGATTAATGAAACACAGCTGGGGAGAGCCTTACTGACCATAAATGAGGCCAGGTTCTCACTTTCTCACATTATGTAAGAGAGCAGCCTGCAATCTGCACCGAGGCTGTGGACTATTATTTGGTTATGTACATTGAAAGTACTTACTCCTACATGGAAACATAATAAGCTAATATGTTGGAAGAGGTTAGGTTTATTGATTAATTGTATACTATTTTGAGATTATTATTGGAATGAATTTGGGAATTTTACATTTTTTAACCAGTTACTATTACATTTACATTTATGTAAACATATTTTTGCATATTTCTTCATGTAGATAACTATGAAAAATAATACATTTAATTTGAGAGGACACTTGGAACAGATTTGTTTTAAAATGAGTTGACTTGTTCTGACTAAAGTTACACCTGAGTTTTAATTAAAACAGATTCTGGTTTCTGTTTCAAATTTAGGAAAGAGTTGGCACTCTGGTGTTAAGAAAAAAGTGAAGAAATCTTGATGATGACAACGATTTCTTTGTCTTTTTTATCGCCTTTTACTGAATTTGTTTTGAAGAAACAAACAAATTTAGCACCCGCCTAAAATTCAGTTCATTGAGGCAGTTTGAACCTTTGGACATAGGATCCTCTGTATTTTAAAATATATTTCTGAGTACATACATAACATTTTTAATATACCATAAACATATATTGTTAACAACATTTGCAACAGTGACACAGTTAGGTTATCTGCATAACTCTTTATTTAAGAGTGCAGTTTTTCTTGACCAAATCAGCACTTTTTCTTCTTCTGATTGAGTGGACATCTGCGGTCCTGCTGCTGAAAAAGGTTCACACAGGGAGGGGTGAGGACACTGGGAGGGGAGGGGGTGGGGGATTGATCTCTCTCCACAATAAGTGATGGACATTGGATCAATATCGACATTGACACAGCAGCTGTCCTGCTGCTATCAATGCTTCCTCTTAATTACAGGACCCAGTTATAAAGGACAAACTCATTGCCATTAACATTATTTTTCAGTCTGTAGAGACCATTCAGTGCAGTTGGTCTCTGATACTGAGGGATCTGCTCTCATCAATACAGCTTCAATTGTATTGATAAGGAAGAGTAAAAGGGTCTTGGTGGAGCAAATGAGATAAACAATATCAGTGTACAAATGCTGAAGTCCCATTGTTACAAACACACAGTTTAGTAGCTGGGTGACCCTAAGTGTAAAGCAATTGATAGGTTGTCGTAGTTCAGGTGATACACCCTTACAGAAGAGCGTACAACGCAACTGTTTGACTACTGAAAGGATTTACTGTAAAACACCACCAATACAAACAAACGTATCATTTTTGCAAAAAAGTATCTTTTTTATTTGTATACCTCATCTTCATATACTTAACATCTAGAGATATACAGAAGAACACTAAATAATTACCATTAAGTGCCATTTTGTGGCCGGATTCACACCTAGTCAAAGTGGGCAGCTGCCCTGGAACACCAGACCATCAGGTGCCCTGAAGGCCTCATATTTATGATTCAAATTGTTTGTGGTTATTTGATTAATTAGACATTTGTTTGGTAATGTGCAAAATTAAAGCATAACATCAACTGAAATGATAAGGGCCAGCCTTCAATTGGATGCTGCATTTAAGCTGTCATGTCTATCTGTCTTATAAAGGGGCCTTGTGTGAAAATGTACAAGTGCATGTCCCTGAAAAATTAAGTGTAAATTAAGGTAAAAAGTGGGGGCCCACATGTCATTTTTGCCCTTCTAGCAGGTTAACCTGGCCATGAACAGGCATACGTTACCCCACTAGATTCTGAGCTATATATTGTACTTTTTACTCCACTACATTTATCTGACAGCTGTAGTTAGTTACTAGTTACTTTACTAAGTATTTAACATTCAATATGAGAAATGTTTATAAAATATGACACATTATGCCAAAAGTATCACAAAGTAGTGAGATCTAGTGCTGGAATACCTTCAACATCAGTATAGCTGTAGACTATTTATATACTAACATAGTGCAGCATTAGTTCTCTAGCTTTGAGTATATTAGCCTATACTACTGCCAATATCTTTGTGTATTTTTTGTTCACCCAAAGAACGCAGAACTTGTATTTGTAATGTATGTATATAATGTGTTATAATGTGTGTATAGGCTATATTGTAATCTGAATTTTTCCATGCTATTTTTCCATGCTAATTTGACGTAAGTAAAAGAGAACTTACTATGATCAAACATGTAACGTTAACACCAACAACATCTGGATCAGGGCTGAAGTGTATCTGCATGCAGACGTGGATGCACTGGGTTTAGGAGGTCTAACTGGCCAGTGTGTACAGATAACGCTAGGTGGCGCTGGACTAAAAGCTTCATTAAGACCTACAGACGTGATTAATTGACTAATGTCCATCCCAGAGGAGGGAAACTACACTCCTGCAGCTTCCAACACCGCTCCTGCTCCTCAGTAGCAGCGCAGTTCACGTGGAGGACACAACTATGAGAGAGTAGCTAGCATGCACAGACATTTAATGTAACTAGCTAAATGGCGCCTGTCAAAAGGAAATTATATCAGCGGTTGCTGTTCTTTGTGGTTTTCCTTCCAATCTCAGGTATGGAACGTTTTCAGTTATGTCTTGTAAGCTATTTAAAACACGAACAAACTGTTAGAACATCACTCTGACTGTCCGTAACCTAACTTACCGGTCGTGTTTGACTGGGGATCCTCAACAGGAGCTGACCGCAGACCTTTAAAGTAACGTTTAGCTAATTAACGTTACCACTTAGCTAGCTAGTTTAAAGCGCCTCTGTAACTTAACGTTATGACCAAAGCCGGTGTCCTGCCGAGAATCCGTCGTGTTTTAGCTCGCTAAGTTAAAGTTAATTCAACTGTCAGCTAACTTTAAAATGTTATTCTTCGAATGTTTGCCGTCAGCTATTAACGTTAGATGTGATATAAAGTTATTAAATAGGCTAGTTAACAGTTATAATATTTTCCAGCAGTGGTTTCACTCAATTTAACCATCTCTAACTGTTAGGAGTGTTAACTAAAATATAGTTACTTCAATTCAGTACTGTTCTAAGTTACAGGTAAATATAAAGAGATATATTAAGGGTATAAAAAAGCTGTGAATGTCCCAAAAAAATTGTCACTTCTATCGGTCATATTCCTAAAATAAGTAGTTTTAGCTGAGCAAGAGTTAAATGACAGTATTTATATTGTTAAGTATTTAGTTACAGTGTGACTAAGTGATCTTCTTACCAGGATCATCCAATTACAGAGCTGAAATGACAGATCAGTATGTCAGTCCAACAAAAAACAATTTAATATCAAACGCTAGTGTTAGAGATATACGCTCAGGAAAGACTAAATATACTTATTATGATGCTTTATGAATGGTCCCTTTCTTTGATTTGGGAGAAAATGTTGCAGGTTGTCATGTTGGAAGTTGAATTGGAAGTAAAGAACGTGCAATGTATTCTGTTGATATATTAAAGTGTCTGTATATTAGGTCTATAAAGGTCACATTAATGAAACATTACATTAAGCTCATGCTGAGACTTCAGTAATAGGTTTCTGTGTAAACTAAAGGGACTAATAGGATCAACAGTTTCATGAGCTTTATGGATTAAAGTGGTGCACAAAGAAAGCTACTAAAAAAAAAAGTACTGTACTGTACAGGTAGACCTCCAAGCCTCTCAAATGTGATATTTCACCTTAGTAGGGCGTTTTAGTTAGTGTGACACTTGTATCAATCTGAGACTATAAACACAGATAATACCCATCCAGAGGATACTGAGCCACAGCCTTCAATAAGTGAACTGAAAACTCACCTTTCAAATTAGTTTAAGACAGTAGTTAGGTCAGTGTGTAAATGCTTTAAATGTTTTACTGGACTCCTGTTAGTGCTGGCCCCATGATGATAACCACCTTCCCTCAACCTCACATGCTTTTCTTCTCTGTTTCTACAGGTGTTTTATGCTTTAGTGAGTTATTTTTCATCAAAGAGCCCCATGATGTCACTGCCATACGGAGAGAAGCTGTTATTTTGGACTGTCAGGCGCACGGAGAGTCCCCTATCGATGTCAGATGGCTCAAGAACGGAGTAAAAGTGCTGGAGAACGAACGGGTGTACCTGCTCTCCAATGGCTCCCTTTATATTTCAGAGGTGGAGAGCAGAAGAGGAGACAAATCAGATGAAGGGCTCTATCAGTGCCTTGCTCAGAACAAATATGGCGCAATCCTGAGCCAGAAAGCCCGTCTTACAATCGCAAGTGAGTATCATGCTGGAGTCACATTAGAAACATAACAGTGTTGAGGACATGAGATTGTTTGTAGGTGATGGACAACTCTAATCATGTGCAGGCAGAGTCTAATGTCTTGTATTCTGACTGTTTGCTACCATTTACTTGTAATAATTACTGGGTGAGAATGATTTAAATCTCCCTGCATGAATCATCCAAGGAAATTTCAATTTATGCACATTACCGTTTATTTTATTAATTTAGTTTTTTTTTTGCTGCTCAGTGTTGCATTCGAGGCCGCTTTGATGGTAGCAATGAAGGAAGAGGGACAAGGTCTTCAAAGTTAGAGCTCCCAAAAGATGCTGTTTGGAAGGGGAATATGCCCATTGGTGTGTTAATGAAGGGGCAGCAGATTTAAAAGGTCAGGAGCTGTCCAGGATACCAGCTCTCCAATGCTAAAGAGCAGATGACCCCTATTCACAGGCTGGGGCTTTCATGTTATTGCACCCTGATCGCTTGAGGAATTGTTCTTTTGGAATGCTTTCTCCTCCAGTGCTGTGCGAGTTGGCCTCGTATTTTAAAGGGGGGAGTAGAGAAGCTTCAGGCATAGTTGGTCTTTTGGGACCTTATATCCCCTCCTCCCACACCATGGGCCATGCATCTTGTTGTGCCACTTTTGCAGAATGTAGGCTATGTTAACCCTTTTACCCCGCCTGCAATGTGTTCCCCTCTACTAAAACTTGCACTTTCAACATTGCTGAAATTTCATTTTATAATGAATTTAATGAGGCAGAATGTAGCTGTTTTGCATGTCTTGTCCTGGGATTGTAATGCTTGTTTCCATTTAATTACATAGTGGAGGACTGTTTTTTGTTTTTGTTTTTTTTTCCTCCTCCAATGTGATCCTGATGTTGAGAAGATCCAAGTAGTTGAGAAATGTTGCTGAATTGCCAAAGATAAGATGATTTTCTCAATTTAATTTAATTTATAATAATAGAATAGTAAGACATGGTTTTCTTTCCTCTATGGCCAGCATCAATCACCTATACAGATTAATAGGAGCTTGATAACATTGCCTGCCCTTTCTCAATAATTGTTAATGAACTTTGGTTTGAAGTGCAATTAGGTGTGTGCATAACTGTATTCTGAAGTTGTACTAAACTACATGTGATGCTCTCTGGTAGAGATCCCAGTTGTAACTCAGATATTTTCTGGTACTTAAAAAGTTTATATAGTTTATTAATTAATTGAGTGGTTTATCTGCTTTATAGTTTGAAGTTAAGAGGTGATAAAGTCTGCCAGTAAGCTTTACTAGTTTGTTTTAAAATGGCACTTAGACCTGCTTGAGGGTCTATCTGGAAGCTCATAAAATTTGCACATACCTGAGAAATGCTCAGTTGAAGGACACAGAGGTAGCAATGGGGGTTGTTGAGAGTGGTGTGCCCACACACATACGCACACACACACACACACACACACACACACACACACACACACACACACACACACACACACACACACACACACACACAAATGTGAATTGTTGTTTCCCAGTACCACTGCCTAACCCCAAGTGTCTAAATGACCAAAGTTTATTGCGGGTCTTACCAGGTCAATAGGGGCTGGAGGCTTTGCACAGAATTGTTTTCTGCCTCACCCCTCGGATAAAAGAGTGAAAAGCTTTTCACTCTGACCGTTTTTGTCCACATTGCCCCCATGCTCGCAAAAGAAAAGAGTTTCTTTGGAGGCAATTGTTTGTCCTCATATCAGTGGACAGAACAGCTGGACCAGTTCACCATTGAAAGGCTAATTACATTAATTGTCAAATTTAAACATCAGATTGATTCTAAGTTTACATTTTGATTGAAAAGTCAGTTTTTTTTCTTTTGTTTTGTTTTTATAATTTTAGCTGTACATGAAATTCTGTTTATTATGAACATTTTGATCCAAGTGTCACTGTGTCCTGAGGTCTTTTCATATTTTAATCTGAGATGGATAGTGTAACGTGTCATGCTAGTCCTTTAGAAAATGTGGTAAGAAAGACAATGTTTTATGTTTGCAGGAATGGTACCCTTGGTGAGCATTTTAATCCTATGCTTATGTGTTGAAGTTTTGGACCTGCTAGTTGTTCTTTGAGGAATGTGATGGTGATGGGGAGTAACCTTAAACATTGGGTTTGCTAAAGCACAAAGGTGAAAAAGGATTTGGCCTCGATGAAAAGGAATGTGACACATGAGCCTCACCATGTGACTTTTGTCAATAGACTTCAGATTGATGGGGATTTCAGTAGAGGGATTGCCTCCTGAGTTAGCTTCCTTTTTTGGCCACCATGTGATCGCAGGTACATAAGGTACATAACTTAACATTACCCACAAAAAGCTTCACTTGTATGTTGTTGCTGCTTGACGAATGACAAGTAATTTAGTCAAGTGCTTGTTTTGTGGTGACCACTTAATTTGCAACTGTCATTGAGAGTAATCTGTTTGAATGATGCATTCCACTAGCTCTGGTAGGGAATAGGTCATCCTCACAGATACAGATGTTATGTTATCTCATATTATTCACTTTATTCATATGTAAAGCTGTACTGGGATCAGAATGAGCTTTAAATAAGTTATTTGAAGGAGCTGCTGCTGTTCATGTACAAAGTTTATTTATCCTTACTGGTGTGTCCATAGTAAGCCAGGCCAGGACCACAGCATTATTTTTAGTTGCTAAGGAATGATACTGGCTCGGCACAATTAGAAACCCCAATAAGACGAAAGCAAACCTTGCACAGTGTGGGCTGCGGTGTGAATAAATGAAATTGCCTGAAGTGAGACAACTCAAAGCCTGGAATCTTGTTTTTCTCCTCTGCTGGACATTAAAGGTTACCATGGTTCCCCTGAACGGCAGGCCCAGAGGTCAAAGGTTTCTTTATATTGTTCAATAGATGGAGGGCAGTGAGACAGAGCACAGGACCTAAATCTTTACTACAATGATCTAGTTTGATCTAGTTTGATTAGTTGCTGCCAATAGTCATCAGTGGGGTGTACTTTTTGTTTTCTTTTGTTTTCTTTGTCATTTGTCGTATTATAACACAACTTTTATTTTGTTATCTGCCATCAACTTATTTTTCTAATACACCATGACAAAGTATAAAACGGAACAGAATGTAGCAATTTACAGATTGACTTCTTCAGCTTCATGTTATGATATGGAGATAATAGACAATGAAGCCACTGTGTGTGGTAAGTGAAGGGTTGCTGTTGAATGATTGGATAACATTTTAGCAGAGATAAGGGGTTGGAGGAGGGGATGAATGCTCCTTCCAACACCGCTCCCCCACCTCCCGCTCGGTGCTTTCAGAGGTCATGCTGCTCATGGGAATAGTTCTTAGCCAGGCCAGTGGTCACTTGACTGTCCTGCAGCCTGTGTAGCAGCAGCACATCTGCCAGCCAGCTAGTGATTGATTTGTGGGCTTTTTCAGCTTTGCATTCTTCTCTTTCTTGCTTACCACCCCTCTTTTTTTCCAAGAGCCTTTTACTAATGTTCAGTGGGGGGTCACTGATCATGATAAATAGCAGTGTTTTTAGTAGGAGTTGTGGAATGAGTAAAACTTCAGTTCGCAGGAATATGACACATAAGAAGAGTAGGCCTACATGTAAAACTTTTCAGGGTTGTTTCATTGATTCAGTGAAGGTTTTAAGATGCTGAAAACCATCAATTTAGCATGCAGCCTGCAGGATCAGGAGAAGATGATCAATTTTAATGTCTCCCTCTCTCCTACAGTAATAGATTGGGCCCTGGGTGGTGGGCTGGGTTGGGGATGATGGTTGGGGGCCATCAAAGCCATCCAATATAGCTAAACACAGCATAACTGAACACAAAAAATGGCTTCTTTCATCCAAAATGTTAAAACCAGATTGAAGTGAATGTACCGCCATTGACTGTTCCGTTTGTTAGGAAGTTGAAGAATTACTTTAGATGTGGCTATCTTCTCAGATTGTTCCTTTAAGTGAAAACAGTTTGACAATTTGATGATATCTTGTCCTGGCACCGTGTGCAGTTTATTCCCTTAACTGAATAAGAACTACAGGTAAGCTACAGGTGTTTGAAGCTCACATGCAGGTAGACTCTGCTGTGCTGTATCTTGGCTAAGAAAGTGACCACAGTAACCAGAAGAGATAGGGCTAAACTAAGTCCTGGTATTTCTAAGTCCTGTAGTGGGAACTTGCCATTAAGTGAACCTTTGTTTGGGCTTGACTTGTCCACTGACCTTCAGTTTGTTGAGCTGCTAGCGATCAGCAGGCCCATCTGTTGCAAATATATCTTTACTTTTTAGGTTTGGACTGTAGGGAGAATGTACTGTAATAAACCAGGAAGGCATGTGGACTCATATTTGTGTATCTTTAGCTTTGAACATCACTGTCACTTTATGTCAAGCATGCAATTAGTTTTAACATTGTGATTCAACATGCAACAGCTGGACAACATGTATTGTTTTATTTGTTGTAGTAGCAGCAACTGGCAGATGTCATCGATACAGCAGAAAAGGATATTATTACAAAACAGCGTTTTAAGAAATTGCAGCTGGAGAACAAAGTGAGTGATTTCTAGGAATTTTGCAAGGCAGCGGTGAGCAATAGTCCTGGTTTGGAGTTGGGTGCTAGCCAGGATTTGTGGAGGTGAGAGGTGAGAGGTGAGAGGTGAGAGGTGAGATTGCTGAGAAGTCAGAACTGTTTCTTCATGCTTTTAGGGAATAGGCTGAGGAATTTCTTCTTCTAGTTGGCTAAAATGTTATGGCAAACAAGACCCAAGGTTTTAAATTCATATATTTTGGTGGAATAAACAGAGACACTTTTTTATATTTAGTAACACAAAGATGGCTGAATGCAGATAATTAAAGGAAAGCACAAACAGCTTGTCAAATTTGCGTTGATAATTTCATCTGCACATTAGATGCCCCTCGGCAAACATCATTGCTCAAAGCAGAAGGTTAGCCTCTTATTTTAAGCTTGTAGGACTCTGGCCAATGCTCAACAAATCCTAGCAGTTACAGATTTTCCTCCTTGTCTTAGTAGTTCATCAATAATCAATGACCGTCCCACTGTTTGTCAATCCAGCATCATTTGATTGAATGGAAAGGCAAAGTAGTGAGCCAGAGGATCAGTGCAGCTCTTCTGTCATGCCCTGCAGTCACATCACTTCAGCACATTAATGGCGTTTTTCTACGAGCCTGCGTTAACACTGGGGGTGGGAGAGGGTGTGCATGTGAAGGAGGGGGTTTGAATGCCTTTGGTGCTTCTGTCTTCACATTAACGATCCACAGTGGAGCTAAGAAGGGTAAAAGCTGAGCTCAGGACTAATTTAATTAATTGTTAATTAAATGTGTCTATGGCGAGAGAACCTGATTGTGACGAGAGTTTGCCTCTTGTCCGGCAAGAACAATATTAGGCACATACCCGGGATGTTCCCTCACAGTCTGCATAACAGAAGTGCTGTTAACAACATCCATTTAATAAATTTAAAAAAAAAGACCCAAAAATACAAGTCCACTTTATTTATTTAGCACATTCCATACAAAGTAAGCTCATTGTGCTTCACACAAAACAATTATTAACAAAATAAAATAAGAACTGAGTAGAAAAAAATGTAAGCATCTGACTGAGACAAGGTGGATTTGAATTTGGAAATATTTTTTAGGTTTTAGGTGGTAAAATGTAGCTTGTGAAGTTAAACTTTGAATCCAAGATAACCCCTAGGTTTCTAACCTGCTCACTTGGTTTCAGAGACAGCGAGATCAGTTTAGAGTGGATCTCCTTTCTCTGACTTCTAGCACCTACCACGAGGATCTCAGTCATGTCTTTGTTTAACTGCAGTTTTGGGTCATCCGGTGTCTAACGTCACTGATAAAGTTGACAAGTGAAAAGGTAATTTATAGGGCTGGGGTTATCATGTGAAAGTGGAATATATAATTGTGTGTCACCATCATATGAATGGTAAGATACGTTTGTACGTTGCTTCTGTATGATGGAACCAAGTGGAACCATATACGTATACGTTAACAGTAATGGGCCTAGAACTGAGTCTTGTGGGACTCCACAGCAAATTGCCGGTTTTAAAGTTGTCAAGGAAAACAGAGAATGTCCTGCCTGTTAGATAGGAAGAGAGCCATATAGGCCAACTTAATTTTCTAATCTACTGAGCAAAATGTTGTGGTTGACGCTGTCAAAGGCTGCAGTCAAGTCTAGAAATACTAAGATGGAAGGTTTGTTTGCAGCATTGTTGATCTTTAGGTAATTAACTACTTTTATTAGAACTGTTTCAGTGCTGTGGTTAGTCTTGCACCCAGATTGGTGAAACACATCGTACAGATTGTAGACTAATGCAGTAACTATGCAGCTGTTTGTAAACAACCATTTGCAGTATTTTACTAAGAATGGGGAGTTTGGAGATTGGTCTGTAGTTGCAATACAACTTATTCATCATAATTCTATCTCAGCAACCAAAGCCATCACCCTTTCCTCGGCCAAATGAGGTGCTCTTTCCTCCACAAATGTCAGCTTGATTTGAAGGCAAGGCGCTGTCAGTTGTGTACAAGTCATATATCACTCAATGTTTTTTTTGGCAGTCAGAGCTCTCATGCTGTTTAGCACCACAGCACCTGGCAGCACTGCTCACATGCAGCCATCCATCATGGCCCTCATAGACTCTGCAGTGTTTATGGCAGTGAAGGGATTCCCTGTAGACTTTCTCGAAAGCAGAGGATACCACGGCATGGTGTTGCATGTCTCTGTAGAAAAATATACTGATAAGGATGTTGTATATCCCATTCAGTACAAAGAACTATGTCTGCCAATTTGCGAGTCAGACAATTATGTATTTTCACTGTTTGTAATTGTTTCCCCTTTGGTTTCATGTTTTCTTTAAATATTGTATTTATTTACACCATAATGGGATATTCCATAAAACAAAGAGTTATATTTGATAATGTTTAGTTACTCACTTAGGCAATATTTCATTAGCTTTACAGTTAGCAATTTATCGATTTGTCCATCTCTGTGTGTACCATGGATTATTTGATATATGATAATGAATTAAATGTTAGCGTGTTTTCTGGTAATCTCAGTATTCTATCACAGCAGTGCAATTGATTTCATGATTGGCCTCAGGCTTCTGCATCTTTTTGAGCACAGATGGGGGCAGTACAGCAGTGGGTGACCTTAATGGCTTTTAGGACTTTTACTGCCCAGGAGGAACTGCTGTCAAAGAGAGCATTCATTAACATAAAGGGCTAAAACAACTTAAATCATTATAAAATGCATAAACGCCTGTTGGCTTTTCAGTTTACTATAAAAAGCCTTATTGTAATTCATGTTCGGCCTCATTTGCTTGCTGCTCAGCTGGTGGCTGACAACAGCTCAGTTTCAAGGAAACCCTATCCACACAGGATGTAGCTTTTCCACTCCAGTCATCACCTTCCTGCAGCACTCAGCGGGTCTGTAGCTTTAGGTAATAGGCATCTCTGTTTTGACATCCATTGGATCTGACTGAGATGGAGGATTTATGAAATACATCATTATGTTTGGAAAGAAATAATTCAGAAATAGATAATAAGATAATGATCCTTTGGATATAACTTGTAGAACCGGCCACACACACTTTATGTTTATAATAGCATTTGAGAGTACAGATAATAGTGATAGAAGTTATATTAATAGTAGTCTCTCATTGCTAGACCTTCCTGCACAGCGCTGCGGAGGAGGGTCTGGCTAGTCCACACAGCATTCTGGGATGGGAGAGAAAGTGCTGTTTTATTGGCATGTCTTTAAACCATTCGCAATCTGCATGGGCGGCGCTAAGCGTCGCAAGGAACCCCGAGAAGTTGATAAATAAAGCTGTGTTACTAATTCTGGGAGACAGTATATACCATCTCGTTCTGATACACTATAAGATAAAGGAAAACAACATGTGTCTCTTGTTGCTCTGTTTTGCTGCAGGTATCTCAGCTTTTGCAATCCAGCCAACGTCAACAGTGGTGACTGAAGGCTCAGTCGCCAGGTTTTCCTGCAAAATCAGTGCACACCCTCCTTCCATCATCACTTGGGAGTTCAATCGGGTCACATTACCCCTTGCCACTGAAAGGTATGCACTCTGTTGTTTTCAGTTTAACTTCATAGTATACATTTACATACTTTAAGGACAGCAGATATTTTAAAGTGGGACATGGAATATAATCTGGATCTATTCTTATCAATTATCAGTTTTGTGAATATTTGGTGTGTAATTGCGCCATATTGAAAGTGATAAATGCTGTATCATATCTCTGTCATCCAGAATCACAGTCCTGCCCAGTGGTGTTCTTCAGATCCACGGGGTGCAGCGGGCAAATGCTGGAAATTACCGCTGCATCGTCACCAACATTGCCAGCCGCCGCCGAAGCACGGAGGCCACCCTCAGTGTCACCGCAGGTGTGTCAACCATTTTGCAAATGTGTTGTGTAAAGGGCATCAACATACAGTTTAATAGTAACATATCCATCCTAGAGCTGTTGTAGACATTTACCTAAATCTATGCAAAAGGAATATGTGATGGGTGAAAATTGTGAGAAGTATTATCATATTAAAACCAATACTGCAGTAAGGTAACTGGTTTGTTTCGCTGGTAAATAGTTTGTTGGAATGCTTAATTTTGCTAAAGGGACAGTACAGAGAGATAGCATTTTACCTGAATCTACAATGTCCGTCACATCACACCACATGCACTAAAGCTGTCTTCCTCCCTCTCACTACAGCTCCCAAGCCCCATCCTCCCCAGAGGCCACGCGTCATCGCCGGGCCACAGAACATTTCAGTGTCGCTGCACCAGAGTGCCATCCTGGAGTGCATGGCCACAGGCAATCCCCGACCCATCATCTCCTGGAGCAGAGCGGACAGCAAGTCTATTGATGTTTATAACACAAAAGTGTTGGGAAATGGCAACCTCATTATCACAGACATCAAACTTCAGCATGGAGGAGTCTATATGTGCAGAGCTACCACTCCTGGCACTCGAAACTATACAGTCGCTTCAGCCAATATCACTGTGTTAGGTAAAGATTTATTCATAGTTTGTATTTTGTATTAATAACTCATAATTCGAAAACATTATATATATATATATACAGTGCCTTGCGAAAGTATTCGGCCCCCTTGAACGTTTCGACCTTTTGCCACATTTCAGGCCTCAAACATAAAGATATAAAACTGTAATTTTTTGTGAAGAATCAACAACAAGTGGGTCCCAATTATGAAGTGGAACGAAATTCATTGGCTATTTCAAACTTTTTTAACAAATAAAAACTGGAAAAAGTGGGCTGCAAAATTATTCAGCCCCTTTACTTTCAGTGCAGCAAACTCTCTCCAGAAGTTCAGTGAGGATCTCTGAATGATCCAATGTTGACCTAAATGACTAATGATGATAAATAGAATCCAGCTGTGTGTAATCAAGTCTCCGTTATAAATGCACCTGCTCTGTGATAGTCTCAGAGGTCCGTGTAAAGCGCAGAGAGCATCATGAAGAACAAGGAACACACCAGGCAGGTCCGAGATACTGTTGTGGGGAAGTTTAAAGCCGGGATTTGGATACAAAAGATTTCCCAAGCTTTACACATCCCAAGGAGCACTGTGCAAGCGATAATATTGAAATGGAAGGAGTATCAGACCACTACAAATCTACGAAGACCCGGCCGTCCCTCTAAACTTTCAGCTCATACAATGAGAAGACTGATCAGAGATGCAGCCAAGAGGCCCATGATCACTCTGGATGAACTGCGGAGATCTACAGCTGAGGTGGGAGACTCTGTCCATAGGACAACAATCAGTCGTATACTGCACAAATCTGGCCTTTATGGAAGAGTGGCAAGAAGAAAGCCATTTCTTAAAGATATCCATAAAAAGTGTCGTTTAAAGTTTGCCACAAGCCACCTGGGAGACACACCAAACATGTGGAAGAAGGTGCTGTGGTCAGATGAAACCAAAATCGAACTTTTTGGCAACAATGCAAAACGTTATGTTTGGCGTAAAAGCAACACAGCTCATCACCCTGAACACACCATCCCCACTGTCAAACATGGTGGTGGCAGCATCATGGTTTGGGCCTGCTTTTCTTCAGCAGGGACAGGGAAGATGGTTAAAATTGATGGGAAGATGGATGGAGCCAAATACAGGACCATTCTGGAAGAAAACCTGATGGAGTCTGCAAAAGACCTGAGACTGGGACGGAGATTTGTCTTCCAACAAGACAATGATCCAAAACATAAAGAAAAATCTACAATGGAATGGTTCACAAATAAACATATCCAGGTGTTAGAATGGCCAAGTCAAAGTCCAGACCTGAATCCAATCGAGAATCTGTGGAAAGAACTGAAAACTGCTGTTCACAAACGCTCTCCATCCAACCTCACTGAGCTCGAGCTGTTTTGCAAGGAGGAATGGGCAAAAATGTCAGTCTCTCGATGTGCAAAACTGATAGAGACATACCCCAAGCGACTTACAGCTGTAATCGCAGCAAAAGGTGGCGCTACAAAGTATTAACTTAAGGGGGCTGAATAATTTTGCACGCCCAATATTTCAGTTTTTTATTTGTTTAAAAGGTTTGAAATATCCAATAAATTTTGTTCCACTTCATGATTGTGTCCCACTTGTTGTTGATTCTTCACAAAAAATTACAGTTTTATATCTTTATGTTTGAGGCCTGAAATGTGGCAAAAGGTCAAAAAGTTCAAGGGGGCCGAATACTTTCGCAAGGCACTGTATTGACCAATATATATATATATATATATATATATATATATATACTGAGATATATTGTATATCTCATTGATGTTCTTCTTCTAAAGCACCACCTTCCTTGGTTGAGTGGCCAGAGAGCCTGACCCGTCCACGTGCTGGCACCGCCCGCTTTGTCTGTCAAGCTGAAGGAGTTCCAACGCCTGAAATCACTTGGTTTAAGAATGGAGAGAAAGTTCAATCCAATGGTCGAATTAAGATGTACAACAGGTATATTCCTCCTTCCATTTAAAGGATCATTCTTGAGATCCATAAATCCCTTTTCTGGCCAGTCACATGTATCTGCGTCTGTATGCACAGAGATAATGAAAACAGGAAACCTAACTCCTTTTAGTGTTTTTACTGTTTTACTATACGCTTGTTTGACAGTCTTTGTTGACCAATTTAAATAAATAATTCACAACTGTCCCTACAGTGGAAAGGAAACTGAATAATTAACAGCAGTGCAAATGGGGTTTCAGTTAGTTTCCCTATAATTTGCTCTTGCTTCTTATTCAATTGTCAGTGCTTGGTAATGGTAATTGTAGAATGATTACACCTTGGTAAAGGAGCCTCAGGATGAAGCCATCTGTTTGCATACTCTTTACATGTGTGTGTCTGTGTCACATAGCAAACTGGTCATCAACCAGATCATCCCTGAGGACGATGCCATCTATCAGTGCCAGGCAGAGAACGAGCAGGGGTCGGTCCTCTCCATGGCGAGGCTCATTGTGGTGATGTCTGAGGATCGGCCGAGTGCTCCAAGGGATCTCCGAGCTGACACTGTGTCGAGCTCCGCCATCCTTCTGGCTTGGGAGAGGCCTCAGTATAACGCAGATAAAGTTATTGCCTACTCAGTGCACTACATGAAGGCTGAAGGTGAGTGGTGCGTAAAAAACAAACAAGAGACAACAGGGATCAGATTGTTTTTGTCTTTTTGTCACACAGGGATATTATATCTAGTGGTTACCGTTAATATATTTAGGTATTTAATGTTAGTGGCCTTTAATAGAGAACTCCATTGATCTAGCATTGCACTCCTATAACACTGATGGATGCATAATAGGCACTTGACAACAAAAAGGATCATAGTTATTGTCGTTCTGTCCATTATTACTCCTTGTTAAAACCTGGCACCTAAATTACTTACAATGCAACCAGACCGCCGACAGTTTGGTCAGAGATTTGGCTGTGTTATGCTAGAATCGGCTAATGTAGCCTTGATCCGCTAGCCTCAAGCAGAAATGAGTAGTAATTAATTTCTTTCTTACTCCACACCCCCAGATTGTTTTCATTTTCAAACTCTAATGCATTAGTCTTCACACAGCTCCTTCTGGAGCTTATACAACATTTGTCAGATATGCATGAGTACTCCCTAAGACCTCTAAACTCTTTAATAATGAGTTACCCTTTAAATCCTCAGAAAATAGAAGTTTACGAACTTACATTCTGCCACTTCCTGTCTAGAAAGTATATTGTGGGAGATGACTATGTGTTGTTAATGCTTATGTTGGTGGGCAGAGGTCAAGGGAAGAAAAAAGAAATTCCTCTCCAAAATAAGGAAGAACAACAGCTTTTTCTTGACAAACAGGAATAGTTCAATTCAATGCAATTCAATAGTCTTCTATCCTAGATCCTAGCCCTGTGGCCTTTCAAGATGCAGGGTCCCTTCCTTTTGGCTGATAAAATGCAGGATGCACACAAAACTATTCACATAAAGCACAAGGGCTGTAGTGTGGCAGTAGGAAAGTCTTAAAGCCTTTCAGCTTTCCTGGGAACTCTTGCTGTTAACAACAAGAGTCACATTCAAACAATGCAACATTTGAGAAAAAAAATTCAGCTTGTTCATTCAAGCACTGCACTTCATTATAATGCCACTGACTTCCATTGGGGAGGTGAAATGTACAGAATTCAACTAGAGAGAAAGAAACACCTGCTGGATTTTGTTGGAGATAAGGAGGTCAACATAAAAAGAACAAGTTAAACAAATTCTCTGAATAATTGGCATCTGCCTGGAATTTTTCTGCACTTGATATAGCGACACAATCTCCTTGGACCCAGTCACAGAGAATGGCTGTTCATTGACATTGACAGGGTTTCAGACAGTACACTCTGCATTCTCTGAGGTTACAGAGCCCAGCACTAAATGGAGGTTCTAATGAAAGGAGGAACTAATTAGCCCGTGTGATGGAGTGTCCAAAAGTGTGTATTCTGTGAGGGCCATGGGAGGGTGTGAATTGGACAGGAAGGCAGACTTTGTTACAGTTTTCATTGAGGCTCACTGAGACATTCAGACTACGGAGAAAGCTTTTTTGTTTACTCCTCAAGTACCTTGTTTACCAAGTCAGAAATCAGACCAGGTAATCTTTTTCCCTGGGACAAATACATCTTTTGACTTTGCTAATCTGCTCTAATTAAATGACTATCACACAATAGGTCATTTGAAAAACTGTGGACTTGATAATGAGTAGGATTTTGATCTCCTGCTTTGTTTATAAATATTTTAAATCTTTAATATGCTGTAATTTATCTAACCAAATGTAAAAAAAAAAATTAAATACAAAAAAAACTGATTTTCTTTATCACAAGACAGGGCAGATTGCTTTTTAGAAAAATAAAAACTCATCCAGAAGTAGTATTGATTTGGTAGATTTTGATATAAAACTATTTTTACGATCTTGTCATTTGTCCAGGATTAAACAATGAGGAATATCAAGTTGTCATTGGAAATGATACAACTCGCTACATTATTGATGACCTGGAGCCGGCTCGCAACTACACCTTCTACGTGGTGGCCTACATGCCCATGGGAGCCAGTCGTATGTCGGACAATGTGTTCCAGCACACGCTTGAGGATGGTGAGGAGACTAAATTAGTGACATAGACTTAGTGAAGGTCACAAACAATATATTCCTTCTCACAGTGAATACAAAATCAGAATCAAGTCATATATAGAGAGTGAGATCGACAGGTAATGGACAAACTGCTATTATCGATCTTTAAATATTATTTCAGTGGGAGCTCAGAGGATGTTCAAAGAATTTTTTTACTGCAGTGAATTATATTATTTTATAATAATAATTTTATGTTGCTAAATGTCGTGGTATGGTTAATTTTCTGGAAAATCGATTGGGGGGAAAAAATCAAATACATCCATTAAACAGCCCTGCATTGATTTGCAACATTGCCCACAATGGCCTTATACAACCAGACATATGAATTGGATCACTACGATATAAATGGTTGGCAAAGTTATATTGCCTCTTAGGGTATATTATCTTCTTATTGCTGAACCCTGTCCTCTGGACTGGTGCAGTATGTTACACATTAAACACAGGTGACATTTTTCATGTTTATTTAAGCACTTTTTCATGCTTAACTAAAGTTCTTGATTTCAGGGTTTAATGTACCAATTAAAGTAGCTCATGGGGAGGCCACTGAATGTGTATGGTTATCAAAATACATTTAACAGTAATCTAATATGTTTGGGAAAAGTTGAAGCTTTCAAAACCCATTCCTAAGGTTACCCTTTTCCTTTTTAGTACAGAAGGAACAGCTGTTCAAAGCATCAGGGGTGACTTTTCTCTTTTCTTTGGCTCACAGGAGTTCTTTTGGTCTTAACCTGTCTGTCTTGTCGGTCCACAGTTCCACTCCGCGCCCCTGAACTCAGCCTCACCAGCCGCAGTCCTATGGACATCCAGGTGTGTTGGCAGCCCCTTCCAGGCAAGCTGAGTCGTGGCAGAGTCTCCGCCTACCGTTTGTCCTATCGCACCAGCACTGAGAATACAGTCTCACAGATAGAGCTACCTGCAGACAAGACCCAGTATCTCCTGGAAAACCTGCAGCCTGACACCATCTACCTCCTGCGTATTGTTGCTGCCACCAGCGTTGGGTGGGGTGAGCAGTCTGCCTGGACGTCCCACCGCACTCCGAAGGCATCCAGTGCTCGAGGTACAACATTTGGAAGAGTTGCCTTCATAATTTAATTAAGATGAAGTAAAGATTTTGTGATTTTCAGAATTTCAAACATGCAGGCACAACATATGATCATCACACACACACACACAGATACAGGAAGTTGACCCAAAAAGCTGAATTATCACAGAACTTTTCTCTTGTGCTTAAGACGAGAGAGAGGCTTGCACTCGTAATCTTGTTAAGGCATTCCGTTTGTTACTCTGTGACCTTTGCCCTGCACTGTCAGTTAACATTGGAAGGGTTTCAGTCATGGGTCATAAAGAGCTCAGGCCTTTGGGTGGGAAAGGGTATATGGCTGTTTAGAGCCACATCTGAAGCTTTGAGACGGGGGAGGGGAGGATTTGTTTTTCCTTCCCATCTCTATTGCCCTCTTGTCTCCAGTTTAAACTCAAGACAGGAGTGTTCTGTTGGTAAACTTTATTCCCCTCATTCCTAAAAAAAAAAAGTGTGAAATGGCTCCCCTGACCGCTAGTGTGGTTGTCTCTGGTTTGCATTGAGTGTGACACAGCTGGTAAGGCTTTAGATGGTAGTTTCACTTTTCAAAGAAAACTCCTGGTCAGGAACCTCCTCTGTCCCTCACATAAACACTGGAAACAACTTGGTAACGAGATTCCACCTTTCTAAGAACAAGTTCCTGTTTTCTGAAAAGCTTCAATGATACCAGTACACATAGCAGAACAATGTCTATGAAGCAGCACTGTTTTTGTTTTATTCACAGTTAATCACATGGACTTTTATCCAAAATGTTTTTGTTATCATGAACCTGAAAAGACTGTTTGAGGATACTTTCTTGTGTTGTAATCCATCTCGGAATTTTATTATCTAAATTATTTTTCTGACTCTTCTCTCTTAAGTTCCGATGGCTCCCGAGCTGCATTTGGAGCCTTTAAACTGCACCACTATCTTGGCGCGCTGGCAGTTGGCACCCAGGAACTCAGTCAGTGTTCAAGGCTACAGACTCTTCTACCATGAGGAGAGCCAGTCAGAGAGGGCCCCGCATCAGCTGCGTGCCTTGGATAATACATACACCATCAGTGGCCTTGGTGAGTTCTGTTTCAGATCATTTGAGTTACCTGCTCCCACTGGACCTTGGTTTGCAGGACACAGGACAGTATTTTCATTGGGTTTTTTGTAAACAAGAGCACTCAACAGCACGACAGAAGCTTCATATTTACCTTGGAAGTCCCCTTTATACAGTGGATGATCTGATAAGATTTTAGAGCATCTAGCTGCATAGACTTGCATTTTGCTGAAAAGAAACTTTTCTTACAAATCCTAAAACTTGTTTGTGCTTTAAAGTACAAGTTCCTATCAATACTGCTTGTTGTGAAGAGGTATATTTGTGCTATCTACATCCTAAACTAGTGTAATTATTGGCCTTACTAGCGGCAGCTAAACTACTCTTGTTCGCATATTAGAGTATTTATGACAACATAGAAAGGTTTGAGCATGCACCCACATATTTCTACAAATGAGGGTAAGACACTCCCAAAGATTTTATAAGTTGTTCTTATTTTATAATTAAAGCTTGCATGTCTTAATGGTCATTTAAAATGTTTAAGCTTACTCAAGCTTTATTAAATAGTTTGTGGTGGTTAAAACCAGCAGCAGCATTTATTGAAAGCTAAGCTTATGAGTGATTAATTGGCATAAGTCTCGTCATGTGTCAAGCAGAGCGTTGAAACTAAACAGCACCACATCCCTCTTCCATGACCTCCCAACCTCAGTGCAGGATTTCAGTGTGTGTGTCTTTTCAGCAGCTGCTGGATGGTGTTTTGGACATATCACAGCTCTTCTGGCCTTTAGGTCACATTTATTTTGGCTTTTTTGTGCGAGAGAGGAGAGGGGGCTCAGGCCAATGCAGCGGACATCTGACCATCTGTGGCTAGAAGGGTCAACCAGGTGGTCAGCAGCTGACTTGTTAATCAGAAAGCTCTGTGCTTGAACGGGATCAGAAAGAAAGAAAGATGAGGAGGCACTATAAATTACTTTAGGTGTTAACTCTAACTGCTGCAGGCATTTAGTTTGTTAGATATTTAGTTCAATGGGTTAAACACCACTACTTTTAATGCTTCTACTGATCTACTGATGATATTGACATTAATAATGATGAACACTAATACTGATAAAATTACAATATCTACTAAACTGACTTAGCTAAATATAAAGTCATACCTGGGATGCTAGTTTGATAAAATCTTCAAAAAGAAATAACATAAAAAAATTCACTAAATTCAGTTCAATTTGTGTTTTATTAACTAAATGTTTTCCATATTATTATTATTTTATGTAATTGTCATAATGGTTGCATTGGTGTGTATTTAATATAAAGAGATTTGCAGTCTGAGTGCTCTTCCTTCATCAGATTATTCTGAATGTTGAATAAATGTTCTACGAGACAGAGGAAGCTGCTGATAAATATTAAGCCAATTAAAAAAATTAGCAACATCAAAATTAGAGCTTTAGCTGAATAAAAAGAATCCTTGTATTGTTCCTCTCTGATAAAGGAGCTTAGCAGGGCTGTGTTTTGAAGAGAGGAAAGCTATTTTGTGGAGGCAGATTTATTATGTGTTTTATGACTGCTTTGAGCAGCGTTGCTGGAGGAGCATTGACATCAAAGACTCTCATTGTGTTTGGCTTCTGAAGCTGTGGCTGTTTGAGAGCCACAAAGATGGTTTATTACCCAAGACCTAAAGGAAATGCAGCCTCTCACCAACTGAGCTGTAGGCCAAACAATGAGCATGTCTTGTGAGCTCACTATCTGGCGGTTCTGAGATTTCTTTCTCATGAATTTAGCTGCAGCACTGTGCACAAGGAGAGAGGTGTAAAATGCCTCATCTGACCTCCTGTGTGGCAACACATCCTGCATCAGAGAAAATCCTGCTGTGCTGGGAGGAATCTGACTAAATGCTTTTTACCAATTATAACTTCCTTCTTCAAGACATTACTTTTTGCTATTATTACCACTTCACCATTTATTAAACACAAATCTATTGATATAGCGTAATACATACAAGAGGCGTTTTAAAATCTTTGAACGATTTTCATTTCAAAAGGATTTAAAATCAAACTTATACTATATACTAATAAATTGAATACAGGGAAATGTAAAGAGATATATGAATTTAGAGGCAATCCTGATATATGTTTAAAATCTAGGTAGCACAAATGGAGAAAAGTTAGTAATGTCAGTTTAATAGCAACATCTACTGTACCTAAACTTTGCTAACATTAGTCACCATAAGCTGCTGGTCATACCAGGCCAAGTAAGGCTGTGGAAGCAAAACCTCTGAGCCTAATGAATTGAGCCAGGATACATTTTATTGCTAATAAGTGTCACTTTTCATGTGCAAGGGGAAGAATATGTTCTTGACTCAAATGTTACATAGACTCGCTTTAAAAGTGATCAGGGGAAGAGTTGGGGCACACCTTAGATCTTCTGATCCACACGTGTAGCATAATAACAACTCTGTGTCGTCAATGATATTCCATTAGGGAATATTCATTTTAGGAAGTGTTAGATAAAATATTGGACTACTTAATTTTGAATAAATGCTGTGATTGTCTCTGCTAAACATGTTATTTACTGCAAGTTGGTCTCCTCAAATAATGACACCTAGTAATGTTGACATTTACTCACAAATGAGCACATGACCTGAATGGAAAGAGTGGACAGGGGCGCCTGGTTAGCTCACCTGGTAGAGCAGGCACCCATATATAGAGGTTTACGATGCAGGGGCCGTGGGTTTGACTCTGACCTCCGGCCCTTTGCTGCGTGTCTTTCCCCGTCTCTCTCCCCCCTTTCAAGTCTAAGCTGTCCTACTGAAATAAAGGCCTGAAAAAAGAGAGTGGACAGGGCTTCAGTTTATTAAATGTCTCTGTTGTACTGTAACAGTGAAATAACATTGGGAAGTAGTTGATCTTGTGGGAAGACTTTTCTGTTTGTAATGTGTGTACATGTTGCTCTCTTCCTGCACTTTACTATTATGCTTAAATCATTGCGTTGACAAATATTTTGGTCTCCTCCGGTACAATGAGTTTCCTTTTTTTTTTTTTTTTTTTTTTTGGTAAATTACTTCTGATGCATTCTAGTATAGTCCTAGACTACCAAATGCTGACTGTAGAATTTTCTCAGCAGGGGATTGCTTTGCAAATTAAATCTGCTTGTACTGTAAATGGTATTTCCTGTAATCCAACAGCAGCCATCCCTTTTTGCCGATAACATTGATTTCTGAACTGTCAGCTGTGGCAAAACTGGGCGCTGCTGATTAAGCTCTGTGTATGCCTGCAGAGGGACATGCTCTGAGCTGGCTGTTAAATTATCACTTATGACCCATCCAGATGATTGAAAGCACACCCTGAGAGACAGGAATGTGTTTGAGAGGCTCCAGTTGGGTATAAATGACACAGTGATGTGACCTTTCCTCGCATGTGTATTCTCTGCTTGTCGTAGTCGAGGCTTAAATACCTCTCATACCTGTTGGCACCAGGCAGCGCTGTGTGCACAACTGTAGATTTATTATCTCATAGCTGCAGGCCATCTTACGTACATCTTGTCCACTCGTATTATTAAACACAAGGCAAAATATGCATTAGTGTAAAAACTAGATTTGTATTCTGACCATCATTTTGAAAGGTAATTTTGTGCTTAACTTCTTTACGTGTGTGTGTGTGTGTGTGTGTGTGTGTGTGTGTGTGTGTGTGTGTGTGTGTGTGTGTGTGTGTGTGTGTGTGTGTGTGTGTGTGTGTGTGTGTGTGTGTGTGTGTGTGTGTGTGTGTGTGTGTGTGTGTGTGTGTCAGCATGCGTCTGTGTGTTGATTTGTGAGTAAGGGGCAAAAGAGAGAGGGGAAGGAAAGAGAGCGAGAGATGATAGATGCTGGTGTGATGGTTCATGCAGGAGTTGACATTTACGGCCCCTGTTCAGGCCTGACTTGCTGCAGCCTGGGGGGCCTTTCGCAGGGCAGAACAAAAACCTCAGGGGCCAACAGGATCTGCATTTGGGCTGTAAATAGGGGTGACCACAAATGGCTCAAATATGCCCTTTAATACAAACTGCATAATTTATGTCAGTAAGGCCATGTGAGATGTATCCCAGTGGGAAGAACAGTCACTTCACTCAAGGAATGGAAACTCGAGCAGAACTCAGCACTCTAAGAATATGATGTGTAGTAATGCAGCCACTTTTCTATTTTGCAACTCTGGTTCTGCTTCCACTGCTATATCAGGTAGTGTTGAAACAATTAGTGGATTAATTGAAAATTGGCATTCATTTTGGTCATTGATTCATCATTTCAGTATTTTCATCAAGCAACATTTTTAAACATTAGTGTTTCTATCCTTCTGTGAGGATTTGCTGCTTTTGTGTGAGTTTTATGTCACTGTAAACTGAATATCATTCGGTTTGGGAATGTTGGTTTGACCAAAGAAAACATTTGGAAAAGTTAACTTTGTCTCTGAGAATTTGTGGTACGAACATTTGATGTTTCACAAATAAAACAATAGTCAACAGATTAATTGATAATAGAAATAAATGTTAGTTGCAGCCTTGATTTAAGAATCTTATAGAAAAGCATAATACATTTGATAAATAATACTACTGTTGTCTGTCAAATCATATAATGTTTTAAGGCAAAAGCCTTCAGGTGTCAGGTCCACTGTGAGTGAGAAACAAACCTGTTCTCTGAGTTTTCTCTTATTATTAGGACACTGTGTCATCACCTATTAAATGGCATTTCATTTTGACTCTTGTAGTTTCCCTGTTTTTCCACTCACTTCCTCTGCTTGACCCTCCCCCCTTCGGAAAGAGCCCTATCACCCCTCCTTTTGCAGGATTTAGCTTGCCCAGCTTCCATGTCAAAGGTTGTGGCCTAGATGTCACAGCTTCCCCCCTTGCAAAGCTACTCTTTTGCATAATTATGGCAGGCCCATTGTATTGTGGGGCTGGGTAGAGGTGCATACTATTTGCCTGCTCCTCTTTTGAGGTAAACACTGAGGCATAACAAACTAGGCAGAAAACTCTGGATAACAAGGTGGAGATTGTATAAAAAGTACAGGCCTTGTGGTTTTATTTATTTCTTGCAGAACTTATTTTGCTTCAGTTCAGTCTTGGTATGCGAGACATTTATCTGCCCTGTGAAGATAATTCTTCCAGCAATTCATGATGTGGTTCATATTGATGAATAGTATGTTAATATTTTTCTTTTAATTGGCATTACAAATAGCCATATAAAGTTTTAGAATCTCTGAGCAAAAAAAAGAGACGCATCTCATATTCCCTACCCGTGACCTCAGATTCTTTCAGAGTTTAATCTCGGCTTGACCTGCTGGCCCTGGTCTGGCTCCAGTGAAACTCCTCAGGGCTGCATGGGGGTGCAAGTAGCTGGACTCCACCCCTCCTAAACTTCTCTAACCTCCATGGACACAAATTCATCTCCTGTGGTCTCAAGAGCCCCTACATGTCTCGTATAGCAATAGAAGTGTATTTGTTTGTTTTCTGCAGGGTAGAGAGGACTGTCATAATAGTAATAGGGTCAAGATTATTTTAGTGTCAAGTTGAGCAAAATGCACATGTTCATATTTGAGCTATACATTTCTTTATGCATTTGTGTAACCAACATGCCTGGATATGTTGTTCTTGAGTGGTATCTATTGCAGCACATTTTACTTTAAGATCATAGATTAGAAATAATGTATTTTGACAAGCATAAATAGTATAGCAAATGTGATTTTCATTATCCCACCAAACTGTGACCAAGCATTTGAGAAACATGAATTAAAGAGGTTGGGGATCAGTGTGCATTTATTTTACTGTCTCTAAGAGTTAAAAGGTATGACTCACAATATTGATATTGTATGCAACATTCAAATCAGACCCTGATCATTATTCTTTTAGGGGTAAAAGGGACATTTGGTCAGATTGGCTTTTGTTCAGTGCAGGGTCTTCAGGGTCACTGAGGCCTGAAACTGCTGTTGACTGTCAGCGATGTCCTTCCCAGGGGATTTTGTCCGTCAATTTGACCCCCAGATTCTGGTCCTGAATAGGAGTGGCCACTGACCACTAAGCAGCAAGCCTGACTGGGGCCGGAGAAAGGGCCTTCTTATTTTATCAAAAGACTTGGGGTGACAGTGTGATGGATAGTGGAGCTCTTCTGTTCTGCTGCCCTGAGCGCTGCAGAAACTGACCAAAGGACTTACGGCACTGAGCATCTGTCGCACTATACCTCGCCTCTGGTTCCCACCACACCATCAAACCAGAAAACCTCACTGACCCCACACCCGCTCAGCCCTGGTCTCTTTCATGTATCACCCCTGCTTCCTGTTAGCTGTAGGAATCACATTGTCATCTGTCTTGGTGTTGTGGTCCGTGGTAAATAATTGAGTGTTGAGAATAAATCTCTATGGATGTTTACTGTCCATATCTGTCCAGATCTGAGGCTACATTTACATTGCTACAATATGGTTTAAAAAAAAAAATCTTTTGCTACGTTTACACCTCGCATTCACACTGCTCTGGTGTTTCAGAGCCCCTAAACCGGAGAAATTTGGGTTTGGAATCTCCGGGGTTGTGTTTCTGTCTCAACACCCGCAAACGGAGACCTTTGGCAACACCAACACTGACGCCAATGTTTTGCTGCCTGATTGGGTCTTATCAGTCATAATGTCTCGTTCTCTGAAACTAAGCTACTAACGGTACCATGGCAACTACCAGCAACAGGTGGAGTATACATGCTGCCTCCTGTTTATCCGGCACGCACATGCCCAGTATACGAGAATGTTGATGAGATATGCGGTTTGTGCGTGTTAGTTTAAACGGATATTAGTTCTTCTACTGGACCTAAAAACACTTGTGTGCACGGAGATCGCTTTTGACTCAAAACTCTACTTAAAAACCAAAACGTAGCAATGTAAATGTAGCCTGTGACTGCACATAGAGTGATGTATTTTGCAGTAAGAAGAACCTTTGGTGTTTTTCACATTTCTATGATGTGATTTATTTAGACATTTTGGTTTCTTTTTTTGTTTCTTAATGCAGACCCAAGGAAGAAGTACCACGTTAAGCTCCTGGCTTATAATTATGTCGGAGAAGGCTACCAGGCAGACCAGACTATCAGCACCCCCGGATGTGTCTGTAAGTCCCACAATATACTTGAAAAGATATTTTGTTAAGTGTGTCTGAAGCACGATGGTGTCACTTGTATTTGAACAATAAATAACTTTAACCCTTAATGTATCTCTCAGCTGTTAGAGATCGAATGGTGCCCCCTCCACCTCCTCCACACAATGTGTACACCAAGACCAACAGTTCGACCGCTGTGTTTCTGCACTGGGGTCGACCAGCCTTCACCTCCAGCCATGCGGTCAACTACACAGTCCGCTGCAACCCAGTAGGCCTGCAGAACGCCTCCCTGGTGCTCTACCTGCAGACGTGAGAATTCCTTTATAATACAGTTTTTCATTTAAGGCTGTTTTAATCACTGTGTTGAGCTATATTATTGATTAGTGCAGCTTTAATAAATGTGTGGGCACTACTGTATTATGCTTTCCCGTTTGGAGAGGGGGATGTTTTATGAAAAGTGAAACCAGGTGTAAAACCCATGTAACTGTATGTTTTTATCTTACTGTGTGATGACTTGGTCTCATGCCACAGTTCAGCTCCTATCTTCACAATTTGTATTCACAATGTATTGACAATAATTTGACATTTCACAAGCTCAGCTGTATCATATCACCAAAACAGTTTCTTTAAAACATATATACTGTCTTCACACTTGTTGGGGAAAGTTGACTGGTCACCAGAACCTCTCAGTTGTTTCTTCCCCCCGCCCGCCAGCACAGCTCCATATCACCATCTGCTGGACAGGAACATTTATTAAAGGACCAGTTCACAAACGCAGTAAAACTTGATAACATATGTGGATAAATATGACTAACAAAATCATGAAAGACACAAGCTGTTAAAGTCATTGAATGTATTTCTTTTAATTCTGTGGCACTCAAATGCCATTGAGTGAATTTTATTTGAATGATCTACAAAACTATCTCTAAACCTCAGCTAGTCACATTGAACTGATTTGGATGATAGATCCTCGTCTAGCCAAAATAAAAAGTTGTATGTTTTGAATGAATTGGCCCTTTTAAAAGCCTCTGTTATTTCTTTCTTCTGCAGGAGTGAGCAGCGCCTCCTGGTGCGAGATCTGGAGCCCAACACCAAGTATGAATTTGCCATTCGCCTTCACATTGACCAGCTGTCCAGCCCCTGGAGCCCTGTGGTCTATCAGAGCACTTTCCCTGACGGTGAGGACAACATTATCAAACATTGCAATCTTATTAATTATATCTCTGTGTACCAGGAGTTTGTTATTGCTGTTGCTGCATGATATATATTTTTGACCTTTATCTGCCCCCACACAGCTCCCACTCAACCCCCTTTCAATGTAAAAGTGACTCTAATTGAAGAGGACACAGCGTTGGTTTCATGGAAACCCCCAGATGAACCCAATGTAGCTGTGACACATTACACTATCCTGTACGCCTCCAGAAACGCCTGGATAGCTGGGGAATGGCAAGTGCTGCAAAAAGAAGGTAAGGAGGAGTGAGGAAAGAAATGTGGAGAGAAAGAGGGTATACAGTTGTGCAGGGGGAACCAGAAATACTTCCTCCTGTCCCACACAAATGGCCCATTGGAAATCAGTAACTCATTTCATCTTCCAGTCTTGTCTCTGGTCTGAATGGTGCCATAGGTTAAGCTCACTGCTTTTGTCCGCTTGATGTCACTTTCCGCTTTCTTTGTGTTGACATTCTAAACTCTGGTCGATTTATGAGGACTATGGTTAACTGCTCCTCAGATTTCTCTGTCGAATCTAAGTTAAACACCAGAGTTTAATCTCACCAACAGGAACCATCACCATGGCACTGCTGGAGAACCTGAAGCCTGGCCAGATTTACTTTGTGAAAGTTTCTGCATCCAACAACATGGGTGATGGGCCATTTTCTCATACGGTGGAGCTGACGGTCCGTGCAGATCTCTCCTCTGGTCATGATCCCCGGCTCTCTCGTGGCTCCACACAGTCCACAGGTCAGTAACATCAACATCATCCTGACAGAATCCCTTCATATTTTAGGATTGCGGTCTTCTGTCACAGAACTTGAAATAGAACAAGCTTTTTTTTTTAGACTGCACCACAAATGATTGATAATCTGGGGCTCCTGGGCGGCTCACCTGGTAGAGCGCATGCCCATATATAGAGGTTCACTCCTTGACGCAGCGGCCATGGGTTCGACTCCGACCTGCGGCCCTTTGCTGCATGTCATTCCCCCTCTGTCTCCCCTTTAATGTCTTCAGCTGTCCTATAAAATAAAGACCTAAAATGCACGAAAATTGTTCTTAAAAAACGATTGATAATCTGAGATTGTTCCCTTGACCCTTCACAGCCTTTTCTGATGGCTTCTACCACCTGGACCAAAAGTCAATGACAGGGATCACTGTGGGAGTCTGCATCGCTCTCATCTGCATCATCATCTGCGCTTTCATCATCATCTGCAGAGGCAAAAACAGGTACTTAGTATGTCTGAACACTTAGAACCAGTAGCCAGTAAATATATTTTAAAGTTCTGTTGTGTAATGTTTTGAGTTGATTCTTAGCAACAACAAAAAAAACTTTGTTCTTTCACAAATATGTACTCATTCATGTGTAATTACTTCCACCAACTAATCAAAGTATTCTCTTAAGCGTAGAATCTGCCATTCAGAATCATTCAGAATACATACGAGCGAGTCGCTCGTATGTATTCCGCCATGTTGCGCCTCCATCTTTAAAAAACATTAGCCAAAGAGGGACATACCTCCGCCTTTCGCGCTTTTACACTCAACCGTGACGCCAGGGGGAGATTACTCACGACTGCCGGCATTTTTGAAAGCCTGTTGAAGATGGAGGATCACGCTGATACTTTACTAACATTAGCTTGCATTCGTTTGGGAACCTGGTAGCTGATGTTAGCAATGAAATGGTACCAAAATAACGAAAACGTAAAACTATTATTACACTGGAAGGAACACTCACGGACAAAGTTGTACTTCTTGGAATAATAAGGCAACCGTAGGAGTTAAAACGCAATCGGAATGGGAGGGGCTAGAAAGTAATATTCAGTTGGTTGTCATATACAATTTCACCGCTAGATGGGAGAAAGTCTTACACAATGTAGCTTCAACAGCAAAAGGCCAGTTTCCCTGAGTATCCTCTGTCTGTAGTGACGTCATGTTTGTTTGCCTACAGGAAATTTTCAGCAGTTAAAACGCTCAGAGAAGGAGTGAACACATCTGCAGGTCATCTGGGCTCTCACGGACAAGCTGAGAACGCTGATGGGAGCGTGCCAATGATGAGGGAAAACCATTTCATTGATGCCAAGGTCCTTAACAATTTATTTTAATTTTTTCACATAACATGTAGTTGCAAGATTATCACTTTTATCATATTCATTTTGCAGTACAGTACTGGATATGGCTCATACCTTTTCATACTTTTAAAAAAAAAATATATATATATATATATATATATTTTTTATACTTTACACTCATAGGGTGGAACAAATCTCATTATCAATTCTCTCGGCCCTGTTCAGCCCAGCACTGAGAAGAAAGAGAAATGGTTTTCCTTCAGCAGTAATGTGAAAAAGGACAGTAAAGCAGTGCAGGTAAGATTAAGAATGAGGAGTCCTGCTTGTTAAATTGTTATCAGCAACTTGTAAAAACTCTCCACAATTCATTGCTTACCAGTGTTTGTAAATTACAAGTGACTTTCTTGTCCTGAGTTGAGCCTCAGGCTGCACATAAACCTGGCTTTTAAAATAAATAAAAGATTGCAGACCCAAACCTCAACAGACCTAAACAGACCTATTTGATTGATGGTGTGTGTTGGAGGTTGAAATAAGCACTAAAGTGTATTCTCAGGTCCTCCTTTTATGGTAATTATCAATCCAGTGTACGTGAGAATTATGAACGATGTCAGGATCATATAGAAGTTTTATTATTGTTTCTTAAAGTTACTCTAAGAGAGACAGAATTAAGTGAAAAGGAAACTGGTTCGGTGAGTAATTAATATAAATAGGTTTTTTTTTAGGAACTGCCTTAAAGACTGGAAAATTGTATCAAAAAGATTTATGAGGCTCATATTTGCAAAGTCAGAATAAGATCTTTTCCTGCAGGTTCACTTGTGACATCAAGGTTGCAGCTATCTGCAACTACACCAACGAACCATAAACAGTCAGACTAACTGAAGCAACATTTTCTCTGTGCTGTAGAATATGAGACAAGGCACCGCCTCCTATCAGCCCGGTACCACGGTGTTGACCTATGAAGAGGAGCTGTCGATGTCTCCAGGCCAGCCCACCACTCTGCAGGCCCTGCTCTGGCGTCCCGGTGACTCGGAGGGCTCCTCCAACAGCGAGGGCAGCCACGCCACCGGTGATTCGGGTCGTTACTCTCACGACGAGACAGAGATGACCAACCTGTCTTCTGGTACCGGCAGCCGCCCTCCTTCTCTGACAGCAGAGGACAGCGGAGGCTCGGGCTGCAGCGGCCCCCCTGAACAGTCAGTCCAGCTGATGGAGGAAAGTCAGATTGACCTGAAGTTATTGGAGTCCGTCGAGAACGGCTGCTGTCATCATGATGGGCAGAGCAGTTCCAAGTCTGCACTTTCTCTCCAAGTGTGTGTGCCCGAGTGTGTGTGAAACTGTGTGTGTCTGTGTGTGTGTGTGTGTGAAACTGTGTGTGTGTGTGTGTGTGTGTGTTGTGTGTGTGTGTGTGTGTGTGTGTGTGTGTGTGTGTGTGTGTGTGTGTGTGTGTGTGTGTGTGTGTGTGTGTGTGTGAAGGCAATGGTACACTTGCAAAAAACTGCACTGAAGTAGAAAATCAGCTGTGTACCCACTGCAGCTTCATATTGTTTGTATATTTACACTTACTTCTGGTGGAGAGTTAGATGAGAAGATTGATACCACTCTTGTTTCTGAGAGTGGTATAGATCTTCTCAGCCAACTCTCGTGTACTCTACTTCAGCATATTTCCCAAAATGTCAAACTCATGTTAGTTTATCTACGTCTTTGTTTATCTATGTAGCTGCCACCAACAGAAACCGGAAACAATGATGGCACTCAGAACAATCAGAAAACAACAAAGCATGACAGAGGAGAGGGAATGCAGATTTAGTAAACTATTTTAAAAAGCTCTGACAGAAAGTCAGCTCACTAAAATTCATCAACATAAACCTCCTGCAGTTATTTTCGGTTGCAAGTGTACCGCAGGCCTGAATGGAAGAATTAGAGAGTGGTGAAAAGAAACAAGGAGAGAGACCTTTTTTAACCTTTATCCTGTTTTAAACACAATGAACAGAAAGCCTACAAATGCCTTTTACAGTATAAAATGTTGGCAGGGAGGGGTCATTTGAGTTCTTTTCTTTTTCATTCAATGAATGTCTTTTTTATTTTCTTTTTATGTGTGTATGTTTAAAAAAAAAAAAAAATCTCACCCACCATGAATGTTTTAAAAGATTGTCGAAAATGTGACCTAAAGTGACATTTCTGACATTATTTAAGAGAGTTTATCACTGGAGCGAAAGGGAAGCGTGAGTCCTATTCACTGATTATCTACCTCGGTTTACCTCCGGTAAACTTCCATTGTATATTTAATAACTACTTATACCTATGTTATGTGATGGGCTGCTTCAGTTCCATTGCATTTGATACTTCCTGATGACTTTTCTTCTGATTGTCATCCCATTTTGTCTTTTTCTCTTACTTTGTCCTAATTTTACTGGATGGTAAGGGCGCTGCAGCTCTCTCCTCTTGCTCCACCTGTTGTGTGGACTGAAGGATGGAAAACACACATACAGTTTATTTATCTCCTCGGATGTTGTTGAGGTACTGAGCCACTATAAATAGTATTTTTTTGTTCACTGTGTCCATTATTGAGTAATGGATTGCAAAGATGATGAATGTCCGCTTTTGTTTTCTATGTCAGTGTGCAGCTGCCCTTGCTATTCATGTTTTATACTACCTCGATTAAGAATTTATTTTATTGTCTTGTTTTCCTAAACTCAGGGAACAAAGTTTAGTACATTTGAAAAGTCATGTAGTGTTACATGCTAAACTGACAGGGTATCTTCTCAGTACTAAACTATTGTAGTGTGTAATTGCCTAATAGAATATGCAATGAATGTATCTCCATTATGTGCCAGTAGCTCAGATGTTTGTGCTGCCCTACCCTAACAGATGGAAACCCCCTCTGTAGTTTCTCCTCTCCTCACAGACTCTTTTGTTTATTGACTTCTTCCTTTTTATTCGTGTAAAGATTCACACCAGAAGTGCTTGCAGTGGCGTGTCGGTACAGAAAAGCTTTATAATTGGCCTAATGTGGGAAAGCATCCCTCAGATGCGGAAACCAAAACCTAATCTTTCTGAGGGAGAAGCTCCATGTGAGGATGCAACACGTGAAGAATGATTGATTGTATTAAAAGCAATGAAAGTGTTTAATCAGAGATGAAAGTGAAGAATTGAATGAACACAAAACTACATTTTTGTTAGAAGATAATGTACTACTGAGTACACATTGTAGTTACCTTTGTTCCAAGTATATATATATATTTTTTTGTTTTGCTGTAGAGTAGATAAAGATTAGCACTTGTCTGTCAAGTAGTTATGTATTATCAGCCAATGTGCAGCGGTGAATGGCACTATTGCCCAAAGAGTTGTTTGCTACTTGAGTTTATTTTAGTCTCTCAACTAATCTCTGGCATAAGGTTGCGTAAAAATGTGAAAATAATCGAAACACGTTAGACCAAAGATGAAAACGCAGCCTTTGAGCTCAGTTGAGCTCCTCAAACAAAGCCTTGCACATTAGTGGCCTTGACCTTCGACAAAATAAGTAAAGAGAGTTGCGGGTTAAAACTCTGAGGAAGTGCCAGCAGGATACACAGGCACTTAATGATGATGGAGTGACAATTAATAATCAATTTTATGCACACAAACCAAAATATCCTGTCGCAGAGTTACTCGAAAACTGTTGCAAACAGATGTCTGTACATTGTAGGTGAAAATGATTAAATACAGTATATTATATTGAGTAGTGTCTGTGTTGCAACAGTGCAGTCGTGTGTAAATGTGCACCCACTGATTTTTTTACCTGAGTGAAAATGTATTTACAAAAGGATTTAAAAGTTTGTATTTGAGAGATTTCCTCCAATAGGACATATGTAAAGTACTTTTTTTAAACAAAAAATATATGTGAAGTATTTAAATCTTATGCCTTTTATATTGATAATTTGAAGATCTCAAATTATTTTAATTTCAATTATAACAAAGAGTAGAAAGGTCAGTGGGTGCACAAATGTTTTTCACATTTCTGTATTTTTAATCAGAGAATTCTGCAGAGGATTCAATCATGGGAAATTCTTCGGGATGAAAAGTGACACAATCAGTTTAACTTTCTTTTGAAAAGCAAACAATGTAAACCAAAGATATTTTTAAAGGTCACCGTTGCATATTGGCATATTGACAGAGATCCGTTTAAAAGCATCCTATCTTTGTGTGAAATGTTGTCATTTTCAGTGTTCTCATACTCATGTTATAACTGTTTGTGTCCTACTGTGAGAAGCAGGATGAAAACTGTTTCTCAATCATCAATTTCCACAAAATCAAGTTTTTTTGTAGTCATGTTGATCATGCTTTTGGAAAGTAAAAGAAGGATATACATTTCCATTTGAACTTGAACCATAATGTATTTATATATCCTATATTATTCGAGCTTTAAGGGCTCAGTCCAGACTCTGAAAGATCTAAGATACTGACCTCCTGTTTCACAAAAAACTGCAACTGTTTGTTTTCAAGTCACGATAAGTACACACACACACACACACACACACACACACACACACACACACACACACACACACACACACACAACTGCTGGAGTCGTACATGTTCTGAATTGGGCCTTTTGTAAGTCATACAGGTACATAAGTGCTACCTCAGGTTTTTATTTTTTTATATTCTTGTGAAAGGTGCAGATGCAATTTACTTTGGTCATTAATGTCTGTAAGATTTAGGTCAAGATTATTAAACAAATAACCCGTCTCATGAATGGTATTATGTTGGAATTATGTACCTGTCCGAGCATGTGAATTTAAAGGATAAAACACAGTCTTGTTTTCCCTTTTTGCTGAAATGTTGTATCATGTTAGGTGGAGCGCTGCGGGTCATTTACAGTCAAACTCAGGGGAACCCACAGCTGCTCCACCTTAAAGAGAAAGCAGGTTTCAACTCCTGAAAATGAGTGTACCTTTTTGTAATTATTGTTTTCTGATATTTTCTGTTAATGTTTTGTTGTACTTTGTCAGTTTGTCTTTGTCAGAAAAATCACTTGCAATTAGGTTTTTGCCAAAAAATGTTTAGTTAGGAGATTTTAGACCGCGGTTAATTATGTATAAGTCTGATTCTCAATTTAAATAAAAGTCTAAAAATTGCAACTTGTCTACAGTTGTTTTTACTGAACTTTATGGGACTGTAAAGAGTCTAATGTTTAATCATTTTATCCATAATCCATCTTGTTCCTTTAACTTCTTGAGTGGCCTTTCTGACAGGAGACCAATTTGAAAATATACATTTGTATTTGTACATTAATTTGAGAGGCATGATTAGAATAATACAGCATTTTGTTTGTTAGCCATCAATCTCAAAGTTGGTTGAGATGGAGCTAATATTTAACTATTTTGTATATGGTTGCAACTGATTATTTTCATTCTGGATTAATCAGCTCTTATTTTCTCAATTAATTAATTAATTTGAGAAATACCTGTCATAATTACCAAGAGCCCAAAGTGACACATTCACAATAATTTGTCCATTCAAGTCCAAACCTCACAAAGTTTGGCATTTTGCATGACAAATTACTTTACTATCAAGATAGTTGATGATTCATTTATGTCAATTGACTACTTGATTAATCGTTTCAGCTTGACTTGTATATAATGTTGGGTGTCATATTTTATAACAGAGCATAATATTTTATAAGCTCTTCATATGTTTTGTATGTAACAAGTACCTCAAATTTGTACTTAAGTTAACAGCACTTGAGTAAAAGTACTTTGTTCCAACACTGTTTCTACTTCAGTTTACAGGGAAATGTACTTTTGCTCCTCTTTCTACATTTAATGGTCTGTTCATTATGCGCCTTTTTACATTTTTGTATTTTTCTGCTAATACTATAATATATAATATAATATAATGTTTTGTACTGTTAGATAACATTTATAATGCAGGACTTGCAATGGAGTATTTTACTGGGTGATACTGCAACTTTTACTGAAAGAATCTGAATATCTATACCATGCACTTTAACATAAAACTGCATTATACTTTTACAACAATTCAAAACTACAATTACTCCGACTATGTACTCATTACACAAAATTGGAAGATGTAATGGAAGTGATACTTAGAAACTAATGAAATTATTGCTAATTTATAAATTTAAAAAAAGTATGCAAATACCCCTTAAGCATGCTGATACCAGTCTTAGCTGGCTTTGCTACACTGAACTTTATTCACAACAGATGGTGTCACATTAGTGCTGATGATACAATATGCAATATATGTAGTAGGCTATTTATCACTTTACTGTTTTAATGGGTCTAAAATGAATGTCCCTTTATTAATGGCCCACACGTACACACACACGCCTTTACCTAGTCAAAAGTGACCTCTACTGGTATTACATGTTAACAGCAGATCATAGGATTACTAATCAATAATAAAGTTATCTTTAAGGGTTGATCCCATTAAGCTTCCTCATTCTGTAGAGTGACAGAAAGCCAGGCATACAGATAAACCCAATATATAAGAACATTCGTACGTCTGTTGTGTGTCTGTGGTGTTATGTCGGTATTTTTGCAGTGTTAGTTCATTATTGCGTCAAATTACATGATAATGAAACCATGATGTGGTAGTTTTGATGAAGTCTCTCCACACGTTGCACAGTAGCGTCATATAACAAGTCATAGTACCAGCAGCATTTATACTTAACGTTACTGAACTGTGAACTCAACCTACCAGTGAGCAACATAACTTTTTTATTCGTCGACCAGAGATATTCTGTTGTTGGCTGCCTATGGATAAGAGCCCGACTACACGCGCCAGCGCCAGCAGCCCATAACAACGACGAGCACGTGCTTTCTGATGGACAGTTGAACTTCACAGCGACAAACTTCTTTTAAACGTATGCTAACGCTACAACACAGTACAAAACACATTTATGAGTTCGTTTTGTTCTCTTTTCGTGCTGATTAATCCTATTGGCAATCTGCTTTGTCACGCTTCCTTGTTTATGTTTTTTTCGGAGCCGCAAGATTTGTTTCCACCCTCGCTGAGCCTGTTTGGCCACCGCGCTGACCTATGGGAAATGTAGTTCCAAAAGTTCGGTGACGGTTTTGCGCTCCGTGTCCAGCTACATCACTGCAAAACTACATTTCCCGTCTACATTCGGCTTTACAGTGATGTTAACGGATAACCTGGGCTGGGGCATACAAAAACTCTGGAGCTCACTGTAAACAGCTGCTTCGTCGGGCACAAAACACAAGTAAGTCAAGTCATTATTCCTAGTTTTTAAAAAGCTAGTGATGTTAAAAGGCTGCTTAAGATAACGTTTTCGATACGGCACTAAGTGTTCCGACGATGCTCAGAGAGGCGACGTTAATAACTAGCCTGTTAAGTTAGTTAACTAGCTAGCTGCGAACCAACTGTTAAATGTCAGTATTTAATGTTACAGGCGAAGCTAATGTTAGCTACAGTTAACAGCAGCAGCGTCAACCGTTGTTATTTCTGTTGTTCAGGCTGTTTTCATTGTCAGGCCGCATATGGCATCACTGTAAGCTGCTACTGTTGTCTGCCACCGATGGAGGTCGCTTTTTACATGCGTTTGTTTCATATACATATAGCTATTTCATTTATTATTATTATTTTATATTATTGTTATTTATTTCAACCAGGTGTGACTCATAGTCAATGTAACTACAGTATCTCTATACATCTGTGGCACATTTTCATTAAAAACAAACTCTCCAGTGAGTTTCCAGTGAGGGGTACTTTCCAGTACGCAAAGTTAAACAGTTGCAGTCTGCCTTATCTGCTTAATCAGACACACCAGCAGTCTATTGGTGTACACCTGATTCAGAATTAGATGTTTAGTTTAATTATTTGTTGTTAGTGTGACACCACACACATAACATGCAGGTTCAACACATTTCTTTTTTAATCAAATCAATACAGTAAATTAGTAGCATATACTTTTATCAGGTTCCTGCTTTTTAATGCCTTTTATAGTAATCAACATTTACGACCATCTACTACACCCCAAGGAACACACAGGTTTATTTGTATAGCACACTGTCAGGCTTATTATTGTATTTAATATCTTAAATCGTTAGATCGTTTTGTTTCTGTTTAAAACTGATGATGAAAGATTCATGACACTATTTTCACCATGTGACACAGTGATCTACTTTATCTTTTTCCACACAACATGCTGTCTCCATTGTTTGATCTACTTCTCTCCTCTAGATCCCTGTGTATTGCTGACAACTGACAGAAATGTCAGAGACGTCAAGTGATGCAGAGTCATCCTGTGGCTGGACCATTATCAGTAATGAGGTATAAATCTTTTTTATTTAGTTCCTAATCGCAGCTATTTTTTAGTTGTTGTGTTTTTTTGACATTTTAAGGTGGCAGCAAGGAGAGACAGGTGTATTATTATAAATAAATAAAAACTGAAATTATGAATAATGTCTGTGAAGAAAAATTAAGATATAATTACCAAATCACAAGTTCAAGAGAATCTCAGTTGATTATCTCAAACATACAAGCTAATCACAACTTTCAGCAAATTGTTGAACAATTTCTTCCCAACTCATTCATTGAATTGTTGAGAAAACCTTTGTATAGTTTTATATTAGAGATTGTAATCAAATATTTAAGACATACACTGATGTTACATTGATGGCACAAACTGCCAATAAACATTACCACATAACCAAATGAAATCCCATAAAAGGAGACAATCAGCAACTCCCTAGAATGAACTGCAGTAACTTGTATGCAAAAAAACTCTTTTTATTACTGAAATCCAACCTGGGGCTTTAGTATTCGAATAGTGTTTTTGCACATAAAATAGCCAGTAACTCAGTACTACACATACACACATATGGCTATTTCTTCCATCATGCCCAGTTTTAATGAATATTGTTTTTACAGGGCTCAGATATCGAGACGTTGGGATTGGAGGCTGCAGTGGAATATGGAGACGCGCTGTTAGAGCGCCCTTCATTGGAGGAAGCAGAGCTGCGGGATAAACAGGCTTCAGCATCAAATGGTAAAGTCATCATACAGTATTATTATTATTTTTTTTTTACCCGAGTTTAACAATAGCAGATGTATCAGTAATATAAACTTTTAATTATGTTCGTATGACAGTTTAAGAATAAAAACAGTTTTATTTTGGTACATTGAGTGTTTATGCACATACAGGAATATGACATTAATAAAACAAGTGAGAATTACCAAATCCCATATGAATGCCAGCTCGCAACGTCGACTTTGTAAGACATCTAAAAGTCACACCGTAGCCAAATTCTTCTCTCTAATTTAATCAACTTTTTAAATTATCTGTTTTTTATGATATGCACTCTTTTTACATCTTGTACCTTGTATGTACCTGTAATGCGATTTGCAAAAATCCACAGCTCCCTGTTCAGATGCACCATTCAGGGCCAGGGGGGGGGTGTCTAACTGTGTGTCAATCACTGCTCATGCACACGCATTAATTCTCCCTTGTGGGGGGGGAGGGGCTTAGGAGGTTTTGGGCTTCAGCAGAAAGGGGGGAGGGACTGAGAAGTTGTCAATGTTCAAATTCAAACTTTGCAATCCTACCTACAGCACCTTTTTAAATCAAATGTTTTTTAAGCATAAATGCCCAAAACTGATTGTTTTCAGTTTCTCAAATCTAATATTATATATTATATCTAATATTTACTGATTAATGTTGTATGACCTCCTGAGACCCAGGCTATTGACTTATGTCCACTGTAGTGGACATTTGAGTTTCATTTCTCTCCTTGGAATCTTTTGTGCAAGTCTCTTTATTCCTGCTGTACTGTACAGAGGACATTCTGGGCTTTTCAGTGATGTGTTATTTGATTGGCTGGGAGGCCGGGAACCGCCTCTATCTTTCAATCCAAAATGGACGGCATAGGAACAAGCACATTTAATGGAAAGATAAGAGATGAGTCAAATATTGTTTGTCTATGGTTTTGTTACTATGATAATCATATATTTTCTTGTTCATTAAGGTGTTAGGAATCATATTGAGTTCTGATAGCAACTACATTATGTATCTTTTGAAAAATTTGCCATTTTATGAATGTCAATTATAGTGGACATCAGGACTATCTTCATGTAAATAATGACTCCACATCTACAAAATGTGTCTGTTTTCGTAATCAAATGATCCTGTTGTCCACTACAGTGGACATCCTGTAAATAAATTAAAAATTAAATTGCAGGTATGGAATCACAAAAAATATGATTAGGAAAAACAAAATCTTCCTCGGTTCTCAGGAGGTTAAACTGAATATCTGTGGTTTTTGGACGGTTGTTTGAATATGTCAACTTGGACTTTGTGATTGGCATTTTGTATTACTTACATTTTATAGACCAAACAATTAATCAAGAAAGTAATCAATAGATGAATCCATAACGATTTGAGTGGTCGCTAAGACTAGAAAAGCGCTATATAAATGCTGTCCATTTACCATAATTCACACATTTATTTTAATTTGTATTTATATTATTTTCAATATTTATTTTCAGCTCAGTGTGTTGAAGAGAAGGTTGCTGAGTCACTTGATGAAACTCTGGAAGAACAAACCATAGATGAGACACTGTGTGCTTCAGAGGTGAGAACACTATAAACATTACCTGAAGGGTGTTCTTTCAATAATCCAGATGCTGCTCCCTCTGCCTTTGATCTTCAATATATTGTATCTTGTCCAGGCCGGAGACACCACAGGGAAACAGCATGTGACTGTGTTGTCCTCCAGCGATCACTCGGACATTGTGACTCTTGGAGACTTAAAGGAGGACGAGCATGCTGATGCGGAAGAAGAGGTGGCAACAAACAAGGAGTTTTACCTTGGAACGTCCTGCAGCAGCCAGTACGCCTTCACTGCTGCAGAGGCTGGTAGGGCTGCACCACACACACACACACACACACACACACACACACACACACACACACACACACACACACACACACACACACACACACACACACACACACACAGAACTGTCCTGATGGTCTTAATTTACACTAACAGCCAAAGAGTCAACATAGAGAAATTAGACACATCAACACGAAAACTTTTTTCTCCTGCCTGTTTTCTACGTTGCCAAAGCAGGTTTGATGTTGAGCCACTGGAAACTTCCACAGAGTCTCATGAACTTAGGCTACCATCTGAGAAGTCAGCTCACTGGAGGCCGCTCTTTTCCAGGTGGCCTGATTGAAACTTGAGTGAATCTAATACTGTATGATGCTAAGCTTGTCAGCAATGCACAGAACTAATCCTGATCAGTTCCTTACAAGAAAGTTTAATGATGTTAGGCGGCTCTACTTATTAAAAGCATGATCAACCACATATGGAAAAAAAAGTTTTTCCACACGTGTGCATGTGTGGATCTTTGTACAGTAGGTCTGGCTACCTTAGAATAGAAGTGCAGTTCATATCATGAATGTAGTGATATTAAAATGATGGTGGAATTCAGTCAGTCTAAGAATTGTGAACAGATAATATGCAACCATATGCTATGGCTTTCTTGTTTAAAGCTGCAGTAGGTAAGATTGTGAAGATCCAGGACTTTGCCAACAAATTTGAACATCCACAACTTCTCAGTCCCTCCTCCCTTTCTGCTGCAGCCCAAACCGTCTCCTAAGCCCCTCCCACACAACAGAGTTTGACAGAACTGCCTGCCGGCATGTCAGACAGACAACATTTTCAATAACTAAACACCAACACAATGTTTACTCACCAACCGTAAAACGATGCTAACTAGCAGGCTACCGTTAGCCATTTCAGCATCACATCTGACCGACCACTGTGCTAACGTTACTATCATCCTCACCAACCTAGCTTTGTGGACTTTTGACTACTAATAACCAAGTGAAAGATAAATCACTCATGGTAATTATGTTACCTGTCGAGAAGAAATGCGGCTACATCTGCATCGTTCTTCAGATCTTTAAAATCACGGAGCTCACGCCACCTCTGAAAAGCCACTCCAATATTCACGGAGTTTTGGGAAACCTTTCTGCAGCTCGTGCGCAGGGAGGGGGAGGGGAGAACACTCTTATATGCGTGTGTGTGCCCGAGCAGTGATTGACAGGCAGTTAGACACCACCTGTGGCCCTGATTGGAGAAAATCAACCGGGAGCGGTGGAATTTTGCCAATTGCACTACAGGCTGTAGGTGGTGCCAGAGGAGCTGGATTTTTTTTATATTACATAATTTCATGTAGTTCTACTGGAAGATAGGGTCAGTTTCAGCAAATATGACAGAAAGTTAGTTTTATAAGACTTACCTCCTGCATCTTTAATATCTGTGTGACTGAGCAGATTTATGGTGTGAATTTCTTTGATTAATTTTAGCATTTTCCTTTTTGATGAACTGAGGTAACAAGCAACAACACATGATCCAAAAAATCCAATGCAGGGAATTTAGGAGCACTATAACATTTGTTTCTTTGCTTAAACGGATGGTTTGACATTTTGGGACGTACGCTTACTTGCTTTCATGCAGAGAGTCGAATAAGATTGATAAAACTCATTCGTATGAAGCTACAGCCACCGTCAGGTTTGCTTAGTTTAGCACAAAGACCAGAGGCCAAAGAGGCCAAAAGAGGCCAAAACGGCTAGTCTCGCTCTGTCCAAAGGTAACAAAATCTACCAGCACTCTAAAGCTTATTAATTAACACATTATATCTTATTTGTTAAATCGGTACAAAAACCAACGTGTAAAAACAAGTTGTAACGTTACGGGGGTTCTGTGCCGCACTATTTATTGTCCGGTGCATGAGAGTGATATCAATCTGACTCTCGGCAAAAAGAGATTAAGCTTTGAACTATTCATTGAATGTGTTCAAAAACATTTCACAAACACAAAAATTAATCATCAAGAATTTGCAACAGTATTGTTCAGCATTTATGAATCAGTTGATCATAATCTGCCATATTTGTTACCTGCATGATTAACCTCACTTACACATGATTTCTGAGCCTGTTATTTTTGTGTGTACCTCTTTTATTTCTACCATGTAATCACTGTAGCCACAACTTCGTGTATTTTTACTGTAGTTTTTCCAGTGCAGCAGCCTACATTGACAAACTCAAGCAGCAGCGAGGATGAGGCAGATCGAAGCGCCAGCACTGTTGTCCGAAGACGAAGGTTGAGGAAGAACAGCCTGAGGAGGAGGAGGAGGGGGAAAAAAAAAAAAAAAAAGTCTGGCCAGAGTGAGGAAGAGAGGGAGGAGGAGGCCAAAGAACAGATGCAGCAGCAGGAGGACGAGGCAGAAATTAGAAGTCTGGATGTCCGAATGCAAGGCCGGGCCAGCAGCATCCTCAACAGCTGTATCCTGATCGCCCTCGTCGTAGCCATCAGTATGGGCTTCGGCCACTTCTATGGTGAGAAGTTCCCTGCAGAACTGGAAAATGTTACTGACCTTCTTGCAAACGCAGAAGTAGCCTGTAGTTCTTCCTGCCTCCAACTGTGTCACCATCACGCCAAATGACAGCACTGGATGCAGGAAGAACAGAATTTGCCGCTGCGAACTTTTCACTCAATATATTAACGCATATACCATCAACCATTTACCATCAACACTGATTTGACAGCCATATAAAAGGTGGCAAATTTCTCCATTTAAATCTGGTTTTAGTTCAAGTTAAGTCAATGTTATTATAGCCTAATATCACAAATCTGCCTCAGAGGGCTTTACAATCTGTACAGCATACAACACCCTCTGTCTTTTGACCCTCGCATCAGATAAGGAGAGGGGGGGGGAGGGGGGAATGGAAAAAACCTCAGGGAGAGCAACTGAGGAAGGATCTCTCTCCCAGGACGGACAGATGTGCAATAGTTGTGTGTACAGAACAGACCGGCATTATAAAATTACAGTATAAACAATCCATATGAGAGAGAGAGAGAGAGAGCGCGAGAGAGAGAAAATTGTTATAACTGCAGTATCAGTAATAATAATGTAAATATGACTAATGATAATAGTAGCCGTTTGTGTCAAGCAGGACCACGGCAGCAGCTGCAACCACGATACAGGTGCTACCACGACGATCTATGGAAATTTGATGTTGTGAGGGATCTGATTCAACAACATGTTGGAGAACAATCTTTTACGAACCAGGTCAGTGACAACACAGGTCACAACTCAAGCAATAATAAGCTCATTTGTAGCAGCAACGTACATAACAATAATCATTAACTTATTCTGTACCATGCTTTTGACTTTTGTAACTTCTGTCATGCATTATACTTGTTTTTGTATTTATTTTATTCTTAAATGCTTTTTTTAACCAAATAAAAGAAACCCTGCACATTCCAGTGCAAAGCAACAGTCTGATCATAAATCAATAATATTTTTCATGTATCACTTTTAATTAACACTGTCAGAGAGGTGTTGGTTCAACTCTGGTCATTCTTGAGGGTTGCAGTTTGTAGTGTTGTATTAGATTACATCATAGTGTAAGGTAATTATTCTATCTTGCTTGCTATGTACTGAATGTAAAAGAAGTGGACAAAATATTTAGAAATAACTTAAAATATAATGTAGTCCGCTACAAATCCTTGAAATCTACCACTGCGTTGAGTCAACACATAAAGAGCTAAAGCAGAAGTCTCAAAGTAAGTTGGTATTTACTGCAGGGCTCTTTAGTTTCATTGCATTACACAAACCAAACATATTACCAGGAGCTCATAGTCAAGTTGGCCAAAGTGGAGGTGATTTTTTTTTTTCTTCAGATTTTAAACATTATTGTATTAGAAGACATTGCCACAAAATAGACATTTCAATTTTGTTTTGTTCACTTACCTATTCAGGTGCCGGATGAGTCATATATTGAGTGAACATTCTGATCGCCTTCAAAATGACCCGTATAACAACGAATTGAATGGACCATAACTTGTTTCTTCCTTTTCTCACTCAGGGTGACGATGAACTGGATGAGCAAACAGTTAGTTCGCTGCTCACAGAAGTAATTGAGAAGATAAAGACCGAGAACCAGGAGCTCAACATCAAACAGGCGCAGATTCAGGTAACTTGGAAGTCTGTTTGGTAGCATATTAAAAATTCAAAAGTTGTAATAAGGAAATTATGAGTTACAAGTCAAAACTGAAGAAAACACTCTGCTTCATTTTTCTTTTTGCATTTTGTTTGACTGCTTAAATGCTGAATGATTAATCATTCAATTCAATCATCATTACTCATGTAAACACCACTTTAAAAGCTATAACTTGTCCTCTTTTACTCCATCTTTTCCCGTTAAGGCCCAGAGAGATGACCTGGAAATGTTGCTGAAACGGAAGGCTGAGGAGAGGAATAACATTGTGTCTCAGCAGCAGAGTTTGACAGCTGAGAACCAGCTGCTGAAAACCTCCCTAGAACGTGAAGAAAAGTCCCTCTCCACCTTACAGGAGGAGCTGAGAAACCTGCACTCTAAGATTAGAGATCTGGAGGCAATGCGAGCTGGTGCTGACTCGCTGCTGTTGGAAAACCAGAGGCTGAAAGACCAGCTGGAGGAGGAGAAACAGCTGATCCGAAGCTTCCACGGCCAAAGGGGAGACATGATGGCCGAAGCGCAGACACTGAGGAAGAAGCTCGACAAGGAGAGAACGATTACAGGTGAGCTGAGGAGAGAGTTAAATGTGCTCAGAAGTCACATCCCCAGAGCTGGGAAGGAAGCCGGTTCAGAACCAGAAGAGCTCCAGTCACGTCTGATGGAGCTGGAGGAGAGACTGAGCTTCGCGCAGCAGCGCTCGGACCTGTGGGAGAGGCTGTACGTGGAAACCAAAGAGGACCGAGTTAAAGGAGACAAAGAGTCCAAAGTGAAAAGAACAAAAGAGGGCATGGCAGGGAAAGTGAGAGAGACATTTGATGCTGTGAAGAACTCCACCAAGGAGTTTGTCCATCACCACAAAGAGCAGATAAAGAAAGCAAAGGAAGCCGTGAAGGAGAACCTGAGGAAGTTTTCAGATTCTGTCAAACTAACTTTCCGACACTTCAAGAATTCCGCTTCGACCGTCCTCAACAAAGCCAGAGGCTTCTATGATAAAAGACGGGATGAGAAGAACACAGAGGAGTCGTGGCAGCACCGATCCCACAAGCCTCATCGCAGACACCAGCACCAATATGATGACTCGTCCCAGAGCAACCACAACACCCGAAAATCAGGAGATAAAGTTCACCAAGATCGAGGTCAAGACGCCCACAAGGCCAACTTGAACGGCTGCTACGGCGTCTTTGACTGTGCCTACCAGGAGTCCATGAGTCTCTTCAACAAAGCCATGGACCCAATCAGAGCAGACGAATTTTACCAGCTGCTGCAGAGCTACCTGCAGCAAGAAGTCGACCACTTCCACCACTGGAAAGAGCTGGAGGTGTTCGTCAACAACTTCTTCCACAACGGCGTGTTCATCCACGACCAGATGCTGTTCACAGACTTTGTCAGCGGCGTGGAAAACTATCTGACTGGCATGCACGAGTATCACGGCCTTGATGACGACGTGTTCAGAGATCTTGATGACTTTGTCTACCGGCACTTCTTAGGAGAGGCTTACAGAAAAAGCTATGGCCCAAAGTAAGTCACAAAGTATCTTTTCTTACAAGTTAAGTAAGTCCACCTAAAATATGCTAAACATTTCCAGCTAAGAGTTGAACATACTAATAATTTCCAAGAATGAAAGTCTTAATCTGATACTAATGTAGGGAAAACGGAGACTGTGTTGAATTGGAACAATTCCAATTCATTAATTCTAATTATAGCTAGCCTAACCTCGAGGGCCTTAAAGTCAGTGTTCAGCTGAACATGCAAAAATGTGACGGGCAAACATACAATTCAACATAGGTAGAGAAAAGTTTAATTGTTTAAATTGAGCTTTTCTTTCAAGGAAATTTATATTGTATCTAAGATTTGTACTAAATAACTTGAAATAAATATAGCAAGAAATCGCCCCGTTAGAGATGCACCGATTACAACTTTCTAGGCCGATTCTGATTTTCTTTGAGTTAGGCCAGGCGATACCGATTTTAGCCAATTCCGATTTCCTTTTTTCTAACCACTTTACGCACACACGTATAATATTTATTTTCTATCTTTTCTTTAATAGAACATTTTGCACAGAACATAGAACATTTTTTGAACAGATAATGGATCACTATAAAATAGAACTATATAAATTACTCCTGGTGTGGGAAATTCACACACATCTAAAGTGCAATGTTAGAACCATTTCCTTCTTTTCACATCCAATATCACACGTTTTTGGCGTCGTCCCTCCACGTCCTACTTTGTCCTCGCAGGTGTTGCATATTGCAAACTTGTTATCTTCTGCAAGCACGCTGAAGAATTCCCAAACAGCTGACATGTTGCAGGTTAATTCTCACGAGGTTCCCTACATGTGCCAGAATAGCGCGGACACGCACGTCACACCGCGAGCGGGTACGCATGACACGGTGGAAAAGTTGAGAGAAAGAAAAAGAGACTGTGCTGTTGCGTGCGTGCTTCCTTGAAAACTGTAACCTGTATAATTTATGTTGTCAGTTAATTGTAGCATTGACCGGCATGAAATCGGCATATGTCACAATTCCGGTCACCAGCCGGTCTATCGGTGCATCTCTACGCCCCGTAAAATAAAGCATTAGAGAGAACTCCTAAGTTAAGGGAAGTGGCGGGGTTGATGCATTACTATGAACGACATTGTGTTTTGTTAATACGCTCACCCAATATGTGATTGGTTGAGAGGGGGCTGTTTGTTTCAGCAAATGGGAAATAAAATATTAATATATCAACACACAGGAGTGCCATAAAGGATAGATTCCATTCCTATTATTTCACCCGCCATCAAAATAAGCTTTTAAAAGTAGGTTGTGCACCTGCAGTATGTACTGCAGTACGTATGTACTGCAGGTGCACAGCTGACTGATTGTGAGCAGGTCTTACCGTCTCCAACTTCTCTCAGACAAAACTTTTCTTTAAAGTTAGTTCCGATACGTCCCTTATTTCTAACTCAGTTTCTGAATACGGTCCCAGTTTCTTTTTGTTTTGTTTTCATTGCCATGCTGAAGCTTTAACGTATTTATGAGTGTAACACACTAATATTCATGCCATGAATGTTTTTCTGTGTTTGAACCACACAGCGGGCCATTTGAGAGACCCGACACAGACTCGAAGGAGTCGAGGGCGAAGCACCAACAGCGAAAGCAGCAGAGAGCCAGGTCTCGACCACACAGCGAACGCAAGTGGAGCCGATCAGGAAGAAATGCAGACGGGCACATGGCTGACGTCAAAATAGAACTGGGCCCGATGCCGTTTGATCCCAAATACTGAAAATATGTCAACGGATTTAATATTATAGCAGCAAATTCTATTTTGGGTTGTATTTAGATGCAAAGTCTCATTTTTTTGTAAGTTTGCACAATGTTAATTTTGAATGCTACTGAACGTCCTTGAGCGGTTTTGTGTTTAGTGAAGTTATTGTTACGTTTGAGTGGAAGATGTGTTTGAGAAGTATGAGTTGATTTTGAATTTTACAAATGTGAAGATAAAACATTCTTCATTTTTCGCTAATTATGGACCTGATGAAACACATTTGATACTTCTCTTCAACCACAAAATCAACATAAAATTATTGAGTGGAGGAATGTTGATTGGGAAACTTAAAAACAAAATGGAAAATATAGACATGCCATATTTTGTTGTTGTTTCTGTGTACAGCCATGTAGTTGTTTTAATGTGCTGCTACAAATACATGTTTGTGTGACAGGTTGTCATTTGTTTTTAGAATTAAGATGCATTTCTAACATTCCACCTCAAGCTTGTTTTAACTGGACCTGGCAGTTTTTATTTACATGTGTTGAGAAAAAAATTACTGGAAAAATAATGTCACCAAATTTAGTTGTGGAAAAAAAAAAGTTATACACTTGAGACACATCTGACAATTGGTATTTCAAAAAACACATTTGACTTTAAAATATTTATTTCAGTAGCAAATCCATATCATGTGACATTGTCATTACGGAATAAAACTTGCTGTTGTTCCAGTGTTTGTCAGTGCCTTTCATAAATAAAGATGCTTCCTCCAACTCTTCCCTCGGGAAAATGAGTATGAAATATCTCTGCTGTCCTCACAAAGTGATTCCCTTGCAAAAACACGGAGATTTCCTACAACAAAAAACGCATATATAAACAAACATACATACCACACATACATTTTGACAAATCCATAGATAAATTTCATTTGTGAATATCTCACCTTCTCCAAAACATTGAAGAAAACCAGATGGGTCGGTAGAGAAGATTTGTATGGAAATGAAGTTCTGAGCCAGTGAAGAGGGTCGTCGTAGAACCTGTCTGCTTCATCAACGTGACCTTCCTCTCCGAGATCTGGAGGACACTCAAGAAACCTCATCTTCATCGGGCAGTGGACGTGGCTACCAAAAGAGGATACAGTCAGCAGCTGCATGTAGCATGTTGCCAAAACCACTTTTCGGCTGGCAAAATCAAAGTATAACACAAGGTAGGAAGTTCAGCCAGCCAGTATCAAGTTACTGTAGACCACACTAACCTATATTCAGAGATGGACCTTGGCACTTTTTACTTTGCTCAGATAGATCCTGATATAAATAAATAAAATTCTTAAATTTTATTTTGTACGTAGGCAAAGTTCTTTTACAGCTGCTTGTATTAAAGAGAACACTTAACACAGCTGCATCAATTTTGGCACAATTAGCAAAAATAAAGGGTTTTGTAGAAAGACATTTTATATTTCCTCAGAAATGTTAAACAAATCAGGTATTGCCAGGTATTTTATACTATACCCAGCCCTAAAAGCTTGTAATGTACATAAGTGTACAGTAGAGAATAAATAGGTCACCTCAAGGTGCCGGCATAACAAGTGCAGAGATTTTATTTTGTTTCAGTTCTAAGCTATGGATAATGTTCATTTACTTTAATAAGATGTAGTCACATTTCCAAAGTTTTATTTTGAAAATTTCAGAACCAGAGCATCAATCTTAAGAATTTGACAGAAAAAGATTGCATGAGAGTTGTGAGTGTGCAGCTTTCCAACCCTTTCTTTGTTACCTGTAAAAAGGCGTTGAGTGGCAGGGCATGAGGAAGAGGACGTCTGGCTGCGGGGGGGTGGAGGCGCTGCCGACGTCACACAGCGTCTGGAGGTGGCTCATGACGTCCAGAGTGCCTCGCTGGTGGATCAGGCCGGTGTACAGAGCTGCAAACAGGTTGCTCACTAACAGCACGGACGCAGCAGCTCCGCGCCACGCTTTCAAATTAGCCAAAGATATCCCTGCAGTAGAAAAAGTATTAAAACACACATCTGGCTGTTCCTTATCACAAAGACATGTTAGATGTGAAATTAAAAACCTACCACAGAAGATCATACAGAAAGGCAGCACCGGATAGATGAATCTGAACTCCTTGTGAGGAAGCAAACTGAAGGAAAGGATTCAAACATGTCAGGTTTCTGCCGAGCAGAAAAACATCATGACTGACCAGGACCCGTATTCACTCAAAAGATGCCCTGTGGAGTTTTTGACCACTAGCAGCGCTATGGAGCAATACTTTTATGAGTGGTTCCCGGTTAGGTTTCTTTTCACGCTCGACATGCAGTCCTGCCAATGATTTGCTACTATTTAACTGATAACGGGAGGCAGCAACGTGCCGGCAACAACCACAGCAATGTTCCAGCAAAGGCAGTTAAGAAGAAGACTTCTAGAAAGTGATAATGGATGTAAACAATACAGGTTTCAAAATTATAAAAAAAAAATAAAAAAAATAAACAGCTTTGCAAAATGTTTCATGAGGAAGAAAATCCATTCAACATGTTTGTTAGATGTAAACATGTTACAAGAAAACTCCACAGGGCACCTGTGTGTACAAGATGAAGTTACAAATCCATCACTATTACTCCTACTCACAAATTTAAGAATTAAAGCTCTTTATGAAATGTCTCTGACTTAAAAACAGCAGTGAGCACCTTCTGAAAAATGTTGTTGAATGACATCATTTGTCATAATCTTTGTGTTTTGATTTTGTTATCTGAAGCAATACAAGTAATTCAGAATCGGGTACTTTTTGCTGCTGCTTTTTTGTAGGTCGTCCTCTGCAGAAAGACATTTTGATAGGATGTTACACCACTTACCACCTCTAATCTTAATCCCTTTTATTAGAGTGGTATTATATTAAAACATTTCACACAAAGAAAATCAATAAAAATGAAATATGCATCTGTGAATAATCTCACTGAGAAAATTTGAGGATTTTGTTTGAAAGAAAGAAAAAGGACACCTGTGGGTTAAATCGATGTCACTAATGGCTCTTTAGAGTTTTCTCAAGTGTAATTCTTAAACATTTTAAAGATACAGCCTCATCAATGTGAACCCGGACATTTTACCTGTAGACCACGATTGTCCAAACGACCGCCGCTAACAGAATTTTGTATCGTTTGAAGGCAAGGCTGCACCCGTGAAGAAAGAGCGGAAGATGCGGACCGATCACAACGGCAAACCCCTGAGTGAAGTACCAGTGCCAGGGATGAGAGCCGTAGAAATCGGCCACACTGTTGAAGACGTTAAACTTCAGGAAGTTGAACTGCACCATGGTCCACTGAGGAGCAGAGAGAGCAACTGTTACATGTGGCTTTATAAGCAGCTGTTACTGTAATCTAAGAATCACATGGATTTTATGTTTCACCTTTTCATAAAATATACAGTCGATCACTGTTGAAATCACAACAGCCAAAGCTCTGGAAATGAGGGGGGGAAAAAAATATTATGCAATAAAGACTTGAGAAGGAAATATAGATTCAATTGAGGGGAGATTAAAAGTACCAACCCTATAGGAATAACGTTATGAGTGATGAGCCTCAGTTTGTTATCTTCCTGCCAGAAATGGTACATCAGCAGAGGAAACCAGACAATCAGGGCGGTCGGTCGAACGATGACAGCCAAGGCGACCAGGGTCAAATAGATTTTGCTGAAAAAAACATTAACAATGTGTCTGTAAATATCTATTTCAGAGAAGAGATGAATTTAAAATGAGAAAGACGTTATAAGCCAAGACCTGCTGTGTGTTTTGGATCCCGGGAGGGGGAAGTAAAATAGAGCCAGACAGGTGATGGTGGTCTCCATGCTGTTGGTCAGAGTCCTGGTGCAGCAGTACCACGAGAACCACGAGCACATATGGCAGAAGAACTAGAGACCAAAACAAGAGCAAGACAAGTTGTGTATTTTAGGTTACTAGAGAACTGAGACCGCATGAAACCTCGGGGGAGATCTGAACAGACGTTAAGGGCTGTTTGGAGAATAAACTGCAGTTAATCACACAGGATTACAGGTGAACTCCTTACCGTCCATTGTGCAACGTCGCGACTTTCCAACTTTCGGATGAGGAAGAAAAATTTGACATCTGCAAACGCAGCGAAGAGTGCTTGAAATATTCGCGGAAGCCATATCTGCAGAACCAACCAGACCAGGATTAGTGAAAAAAAGTGACTATAGGAAACATAATTGGTCAAAGACATGTCGATATAAAAGCGGTCTGGATAGAAAATATGTGAACTTGCCAGGAGATCGACTGAGTCGTAGTTCACGAAGTATAATATCTTGTATATGACTGCGAAGAAGAGTGGATAGGTGAATCCTCTTATTCCGGCCTTCCATTCCCAGGTCAGATACCCATAAGTCACACTGTTAAGTTTGGAACAGCATAAAATAATAGAATAAGAATAAAACATGGTGTACTTCCATATAGCAGGTGTCCAATTGGAGGTGTTTCTTTACATGCAATTTCTTGTGAATGATCCAACAAAGTAGAAATTGATTTTTCTTCATCGCTAAATCATGCTTTTTATACGGTAGTGATGTGAAAAGTAAAGAGACAAAACAAATATCTGCTGTCTGTCCCTGATGTCCAGAAAGCTTTCATGTTTCCAGACACTTGGAATTCAATGCAAAAGATACATGTTACATGGTAAATGATCTCTTAGCCTATTCTAGCCTTCTTAGTATTGTTGTCATTTTTAGTATTATTTTATCCGTTGCCTGATTTTGTATTGTCTGCAGCTTTTGTCTTGGCCAGGTCTCCCTTGCAAGAGAGGTTCTCAAACCTAAAGGGTACATACCTGTTTTTTTCAGATTATTTTGGGGGCATTTTTAGGCCTTTATTGAGAGGACAGCTGAAGAAATGAAAGGGGAGAGAGAGGGGGAATGACATGCAGTAAAGGGCCACAGGTGGGAGTCAAACCCTGGCCCGCTGCATCAAGGACTAAACCTCCATATATGGGCCCCTGCTCTACCAACTGAGCTATCTGGGGGCCCATACCTGGTTTAATAAAAACAAATAAAAGAGTGAAAAAGGTGTGAAGAGAACCTGAAATTATTAAAGGTTACAGTCTGAGACCAATTGAACAAAGGAGAAAAAAAACGTTAGAACTTATTAAGGATTGTTCCACAATTTCGACACATCACTTTAGGATCTGAGCATTCTATTGCCGTTGATTATTATTTATCAGAAATTTATATTATATCGAGAAATGAATAGCAAATTTAACACACAATGAAAATGTTCCTTATCAGCCTTTACTACACTGACTGTTGCTAATAATCACAATGACGATCCACAGCAGTCCGAGTCACATAGATGAGGGTGATCATGTTGTCAAAGGATATTTGAAGACCATACGATGGGAAACCTCCAGAGACTGCCAGTACTCATCAGGGACGAAGCTGGTCTGAACCAGGAAGCAGTTGATCAGTCTGAATACCACAGAAAACACAGCAACCCTGGTTCTCAGCCTACCTGTGAAGTTCAAGATAAATCACTTCATATTAGAGACATTACTGACTTATTTTTTAACATCACAGCACACCGCTGTTTGGTCTCCATTACTTCAACGTCACATCGAAGGAACCCACCGTCGTTAAGAAGACTTTCATCTTCCTGTGAGTACAGTTGGGATTTTCGTTTCCTCAGTTTCACATGTTCGACTTTATTCCCAAAGTTCAGACGTGATCGGATGTTCTCCATGTGGACATTTTGTCTATCACAACATAGAACACCTGTCAGGATGTAGCTAAGTTACGCGTGACACAGCGAAGTTTAAATACACAAAATTAACGTACTATTTCAGTTGTTGGTCACGTACTAAAGGTGAACAAGCTGCACAATCTTTCCGTGTATTTAACCAACACTATTAAACGTTTACATCTTTAACTAAGCGATAATTATTTCAAATGAACTTCAGTTAGGAGAGGAGAGTGAACCGTGATCATGTTTTAACTGCGCTTCCGCACTCATACTTACTTCCGGTGGAACGTTGTTTCCTGACTTCAAAGTAAAGGTCCTTCTACACTAAAAACTACAAATGTGTGGATGCCCAGTTCCCAAAAATGCAAGACTGTATGGGAAATGTTACGAAGGACAAAATTAAACTACTCAAAACTACCACTTCACTCACATTACTTCATCACTATTTTTGAGAGCGAAGAAATGAATTATGACTTTTAGAGTAGAATCACAGCATGTTAAGGTCAGAGTTTTGACTTACTACATCAAAATTACATACTGAATGGAAATTGAGACAGTAACGATATGTCAAAATTTGGATACAAAACTACTTAATAAATGATAAAAAAAAATGAAAGAAAGTAAGTTTTTTTTTTGACTTACCATCTTAAAATCTTGCCTTTGCAAAGTTAGTCATTTTAAGTAACCATTAGTTCATTTTAGTTGTTTTTTTTTATCATCCCCTATTGTTACTTTCCATACAGTGAAAATCCTTGAATGATGTAGTCCTACTCAAGTCTAGTTTACCTCTAGTGTCGCTCAGGCTTCTCTCAGCTTTTCTTTCTCTTCCTTCACTCTACCCACGATAAGAAGACTCTACCTCACTTTGTCAAACTCCGCTAGGTGGCGGTGGCGGACTGCATGTTTTGCTGTTCTGCCATAATTCAGAGTAGAAGAAGAATGCTTGCCTGCTGCTCATAGACTCCTTGGTGTCCTTGTTGTATCTTGGGATTTTACCTCTGTGTCTTTCTGTCTGTCTGTTTTGGTGATTACAGACACTTCGAATAAACCGCTTCCTCGGTGAGTTACGAATGTTACAGAGAATTGCCTGTAAACCAGCTGAGTTTTCATGTTGTAGCTAATTGTATTCAGCTAAACGCTTAGGTAACTGTCAAGCTAGCAGATGCTCTGCCCGCATATCCGGTCAGAGATTTCCAAAGTAAGACTCGTCAAAATGTCTAATTCTCAGTGGCAAAAGTTTTAATTTGAAGTAAAATATCACCTTTGTATTGCATAATCTTTTATGATCATAACAATACACTATTATTGCAGTCTAATGATGACATTGAGCTCATACTGATTGATCTATTGATACAATTATCTATATCCAATGCAAATTGTTAGGTACCATCAAGCATAGTGTGCTAATAGGAGGCTAAGGATAGTACATGGAAATCTATCAAACAAAACAACATCCATTCAGCAAGTTATGCCTAAAATGTATCAGGAACATGTAACATTCAACAGAGTATAGGAGATGCAAAATAAATATTTTTTAAAGATAATTATTCAATGTGTCTAGATAGTGTCTTAAATAACACCACTTTACTCTTCTTTCAAGATCATCTTGTGTTTCAACATTTGGATTTCATATCAAAAGACGTCATGTTTCGAAGAAGAGTACCCTTCTCACAGATCGCCTTAGCCACACTGCTTGGAGTCGCTGGTGGTATTTATATCTACAGACCTTATTTTGAGCCGGTGCAGACCTCAAGACAACAAAACCAGGATGTGCCAAAGAAACCGAATGAAACAGACTGAAATAATTCATCACTCCCAGGAAATACTTCACACACAGAAGCCAGAAGAACTACATCAGAGGCTGCTGGACTGTCAGAGCTGGAGGCCGAACTAAAGACAAGACCAGCATGGATAAATCCATGCTTCTTTGGGGTTCTTTGTATGATTGTTAATGTACAAAATAAAGTATTTAATAATTTGATCTCCTGAATTATCATCTGTTTCAAAATGGCGTGTGTCAAAGTTTCATTATACATCACGTATATAATTATAGGTTAAGCTGCTGATACAAAGTAATTAAAATGATCCCCACTGTTAACCAGCTGCAACATTTAAGTGATGTAGGACCCCCATTTGACAAAATGTCCCAGGGTCCTGCATCTAATAAGATTTTTGTTTTCAAAGTAGAAGTTTTATTACAGAAAGTGTATGAAACCCATTACCAAAATAGTCATACATTCTGTCATCGTGTTACCCACTTATGGATTGAATTATAGTGAAAATAAATGATAACCCCTTTTTTTCTGGGGACCCCCTCAAAGACCGCTGGGGGCCCCGGTTCCCGGACCCCACTTATCCAGTAATATGAATCTGAAATGGACGTCTGCAAAAGGACTATAATAACTTTTACTTGGGTAGGCTACTATATTTATATATTAGGCACATACTTTTGGAATAAGGAGTACTTTATTTCCTTCTAAAATGTATTGGAGTAGAAGTATAAAGTAGCATGAAATAAAAAATAATCGAGTAGCCTACCTTGAGCAGCAGACATGTAGCTAGCCTATCATGTTCCGCCTCTGGGTGTAGTAGTGTAGCAGTGTTTCCCCTTCAGTTTAGCTTAGCTTAGCTGTGAGTAATGAAACGGCTGTTGGCTCCGGGAGGAGGAGTTGTTTCTCAACAGCCACGGTAAGTAAATGAGGTGTCCAGTGTTAATGAAGCTGGTCTCATGTCAACTAATGGCCCAGAGTCAACGGAGAAAGTAAAGTTATCGTTTATTCACCTCTCAGTGAAGACTTAAACGTTCACTTGTAAACTACTACTTTACACCAAGACACAGTGCGCAGCAACGCCCAGGGGCTGGTGAGTTTGTTAACAGAAGACTCTTTTCAGGAAATGTCAGTCGAAGAAATCCGTTTGTAGCATCTGTCAGGAGTTAGCAAGGGGTTGAAAAGTTTTTTTGAACTTTAATTCACTCGATTGTCTTAGTAACAGTCTGTCAAATTCACCCTCGCATAATGATAATGTTGGCGTTGGGAAACATGTTTACACCTGCCTTATCCTCTTCTCAGAGTTGATCGCTTATTCCTCACTTGCTCAATAGCTATTACAGACCAACTCGTTATACAAGTAAACCACTGGTTTCTCCAAGCAGGACTACAAGTTATTAACATTTATCACAACGTTTAGACATTTGGATCCATATGTTGGCTGCAATATGTCTGACAGAGCTGGGAGGATGGCATCCAATTAGTCTTCTTGGCAGGATCCACATTAAGTATATATATACATATATATATATATATATATATATATATATATATATATATATATATATATATATATATTATATATATATATATATAGCAAGAAATAACCACTATATATATATATAGCAAGAAATAACCACTATATATATATATATATATATATATATATATATATATATATATATATATATATATATATATATATATATATAGTGGTTATTTCTTGCACAATATTACGTAGTGCCACATGAGGACCAGCCGAGGCTCATTCGATTTTTTTTTTTTACACGTTTCGGTTAATCGATTAGTGTTTAGTTAGTTAGAGAATTAGTTTTATGTGCCCCCCACTGCCTGGTGCTGCTGCTGCTCCTACTGCAGATAAATCCTTGCATGGTATTTTAATGAGCAGATAGTTACCAGTTTTGGCAGCCAGAAGTTTTAAAAATACATGTTGCCCATAGCCTAATCATTAGATTTTATTCTGAGCTGCACATCATTATAGTGCTGCACCCTTTCAAGTTTATGGTATGTGCATATCCGGATTTTCCCTAAAGAGCTGGCATGTTGGACAGCTGCCCAGGGTGGGTCTTCCACTGCTCCCTGACAAATTATTAAAGCTGCTTTTTGTTTGCTGGTCTGCATGGGTGGTAGTACTTGGCTGGCAAACACAGGTACTATGTTAACTCCCACTGCAGGAGAAAATGCCAACATATATTAATGTAGATTAAGGTTTATTTAAACTTTATCAAAGTAGCAAAGCCTTGAGATAAAAAAATGCATAAATGACAATACGTTACAGTAAAACAACATGAGATAGATAATAACAATATTCCACAAAATCAGAATTAAACAGAAATACAATACAATCATGTAAAATATTGAATCAACCTAAATAGCAACTTAAGTCCTCCCATGGGCTGTCAAAAGCCCTAAAAATAAATAAGGCCAGTCATGGTTCCAGTGATTAAGACAGTCAAACATGGTGGTGTAGCCCTGTGTCCCCATAAAAATACTCTGATAGGGGTGCAATGTTTTTTTTTTTTTTAAGACAATACCAACATCCGGTATTTTCTCATACTCATATCAGCCGAGATATGGATTTAATTTATGAAATCATAGTGCGACTGCAGATGCAGCGCAGGTTAAGGTTTTCATACATTCTTGCAAGGCAGTTAAGACATTTTAAAAGAAGGATATGATAGCTTTATTTAGTTTTCTAATAGGGATGCACTTAGGGTCAGATTAACCCAGTAGAGGGCCCCAGAGGGAAAATACACTGTGGGGACCTATTAACCCCTGTTTCTCCTCCTTTCTGCACATTGTATATGTTAGTAATTCATTTGTGGTAAATTAATTAAGCACACATTTAATAGTAAAGTGCACCATGTAACCATGCTGTATACTGAAATAATAAAAGCCTTAAAACTAGATTTTAACTTAGGGCCCCTCCACAAGGTGGGATCTCAACATTGGGTAACAGTGCAGCTGTTTAAGGCCCCTATCATTACAGTGTTTTGGATTTAGAATTGGTATTAGGAGTGTATTGTGTATTGTACTGGAGTAAAAAATGTAAAAGTATGCATTCCTTTTCTAATTTGTATTCAGTGACTCCTATTAAAAAGATATAAAAAATATTAGTTCAAAATATCGCAATAAAAAAAGAAAAGATACTGATTATTATATACTGATCTTATTAAAGCTGACATCGACTGACCTGCTCAATACGCCAATATACTGGTGCATCTCTTATCAATTAAGAATGATAAACTTTCCTCCACACCATCCTGCAGAACATATGTCAGGATAATCATCAGTTGTATGTTGCTGTTGGTTTTGTACTAGGCTAACCCTTTTGTTGCTGTTAATGACAACTATTTGGCTAAGATGAGCATCTCACTTGGTATTTAACTGCTGCTTCTGAAGCCCTTACAACTGAAGGGAGTACTGTATTATGTGACACCTTAATTCAGTAGTACAACAGGGCCTCGTTTGTTTTCTGTTAAAAGGTTGTGGGAAAACGATACTGTCGAATTTCTTTTCCTCCTAACCCAATGTAGTTTAACTTACTTGATTTCTAAGGCATAAAAGGTAGTTAAGGGAAGTTAATATATTGAGATGGTAATTGAGAGACCAGACCTCTTAACAACCGGCAGCGATGAAGTCTCAGAAGTCTTCTTCTGCTTTCCTAATATCAGCTCTTTGACATGAAACCAGTATCATTATGTTTCATTTGGAGAGGTCTCCATCCAGTAGAGGAGGCCTGGTAGTGGAATTGTTGTTGAAGAAATGTTTATTTAAGGCAGTATTTAGGATAAGACTTCTTGTTCTTTCTATTGTCGCACTCAGTGTTTTCTTGCCTATCACGGAAGATCATACTCTGCCGTCAGAGCTCACTTCCTTTTCACAGCTGAGATAGTGGACTGGGAAGTGTAATGTGACTGGGAAATGGCCTTGAAAGTTTAGTTTTTAGCACATCTTTGTGTACTAGACATATTATGCATGAACATTTGCTTTCTTTTCATTATAACATTTGCTTGTTTACATTAAATTAAACTATTTCTTGTGTGCGATTGGGGCTCCATAAGAAGTCTTGAGATTAGCCTGATAATGATCGGCAGAAATTTGCTGACACAATCTGCAACTCCAGCAGTGTGTTTTTTTTCTTTACTGTGTCTCTTCTGTGACCTGCTTTCACTGAAACAGAAATCATATACTGACTCAAGGTTTTGTGCCAGGGTTTTCAATACTAAAGACAGTAAGTTGGGTAGAAAAATATAGGCGTTAGAGATCTTTAATGTTATTAGAAGAAGTGTAAAAAAAGTTCAGTTTGAAACTGTGGCTGGCCAATTAAGACTCTGGTGCCACAGTCTAGGTCATTAATGGGAAACACTGTGTGACGCAGCCACAATGGATTATATAATAATTCTAATAGTAATAATGTCTAATGTCCTGCTATGGCAAGTCAAAATGTCTGCTGTGAAAAAGGTCTACTGACATGCAGTTGCTAGTTTATTAGGTACAACTAGTTTAAGCTAATACAATCTACAGAACAGGAGGTGTTGATTCATGTTTATAGTAATTCTGGAGGTCTACCGTTCTACATTGAACATTATAGCCTTCATGAAGGGAGGATTTACTGCAGGGTTGTTGTATTGGACTGCATTAGTTTTTAGCTAGATCTATCCATACGTCCATCGTCATACGCTTGTTCAGGGTCGGGCAGCTCCAGCAGGGGACCCCAAACTTCCCTTTCCAGAGCCATATTAGCCAGCTCTGACTGGGGGATCCCAAGGCATTCCCAGGCCAGAGTTAGGTGGAGAGATATTATCTCTCCACCTAGTCCTGGGTCTTCCCCGAGGCCTCCTCCCAGCTGGACGTGCCTGGAACACCTCCCTAGGGAGGCGCCCAGCGTGCATCCTTACCAGATGCCCAAACCACCTCAACTGGCTGCTTTCAATGCAAAGGAGCAGCGGCTCTACTCTGAGTTGACTGAGCTTCTCACCCCATCTCTAAGGGAGATGGCAGCCACCCTCCTGAGGAAACCCATTTTGCTGCTTGTACCCTGGGATTCGTTCTTTGGGTCATGACTTTTAGCTAGATGTACATACAGTGCCTTGCGAAAGTATTCGGCCCCCTTGAACTTTTCGACCTTTTGCCACATTTCAGGCTTCAAACATAAAGATATAAAACTGTAATTTTTTGTGACGAATCAACAACAAGTGGGACACAATAATGAAGTGGAACGAAATTTATTGGATATTTCAAACTTTTTTAAGAAATAAAAAACTGAAAAATTGGGCGTGCAAAATTATTCAGCCCCTTTACTTTCAGTGCAGCAAACTCTCTCCAGAAGTTCAGTGAGGATCTCTGAATGATCCAATGTTGACCTAAATGACTAATGATGATAAATAGAATCCAGCTGTGTGTAATCAAGTCTCCGTATAAATGCACCTGCTCTGTGATAGTCTCAGAGGTCCGTGTAAAGCGCAGAGAGCATCATGAAGAACAAGGAACACACCAGGCAGGTCCGAGATACTGTT